>NC_073745.1:42231169-42469997 GCF_029784135.1 Toxorhynchites rutilus septentrionalis
GAAAGAGAAAGAGAAAGAGAAAGAGAAAGAGAAAGAGAAAGAGAAAGAGAAAGAGAAAGAGAAAGAGAAAGAGAAAGAGAAAGAGAAAGAGAAAGAGAAAGAGAAAGAGAAAGAGAAAGAGAAAGAGAAAGAGAAAGAGAAAGAGAAAGAGAAAGAGAAAGAGAAAGAGAAAGAGAAAGAGAAAGAGAAAGAGAAAGAGAAAGAGAAAGAGAAAGAGAAAGAGAAAGAGAAAGAGAAAGAGAAAGAGAAACTTTTTTAGAATTCGATGCAGTCTGAAGTACACGATGAGTAAAATGAATGGTCTCTTAGTCTTAACACTTTACCAACCGCTTATGGTTTAACAGCATATACATAACCGACCGTCTGCTACCACTCAACCACGAAGTCGAAGCGTACTTTCATGTGCGCTATGAAACTCTTTGTCGATGACGATGAATATTGCTTATTCGAGCAGTTACAATCGACAATGAAAGTATCTGGTTTCTAAATTGAAATGAAACGACAGAAGGAAGGAATAAAGCAGACGATTTGGTGTTTTAGTATGTGTAGATAATATATCGATCCCACCGGAGGCGATCTGGCGTAGTGGTAACATCCATACCTCTCACGTAGAGATCACGAGCTCAATTCTCACTCCCGACATTCTTCCAAAAAATGGAAGTAAAAGTGAGCCGAAATGTGTTGATGAAAGTCACTAGAATATAGAAAAAAAGATCCCACTTCACCACGATAGATTAAATTGAATCAATCGGAAACGACTATGGTTGAAGTGAAAGGAGCAAGAAAAACTAATTTTAGTTCTTCTTGAATGGCACTAACGTTCCTAGAGGAGAACTTCACCGCCTTAACGTAGTATTACTTGGGTCATTTTTATGAGTACTTAGTTGAGATTTCTATGCCAAATAACACGCTTTGTGATTGTATTCTGAGTAGCAAGCTCTAGAAATACGCGTGACCACAGTTGCAAGACGGAGGAAATTTCTTTGACGAAAAATCCCCCCGACCAAAACGGGAATCGAACTCGAACTCCCGGCATGCTAGGTTTGACGCTAACCTCTCGGCCACTGGAACACGGTATACGACACGTGAATGAGAAACTAGAAATATAGTGTTTTAGTGGTGAATATGTACATTAGGGTGCCATTGAGAATGGTCATCTCGAATTTCAAAAAGTTATCCCATACAAAATGTTTACCACCTCGAGAAAGCCTTTACAATTTCTAACAAGTCATCCATACATCGGAGTGTGGGCACTTTTACATGAAAAAAGTTTTTCGAACAACAACTTTGTCGTGTACAGCTTATAAATTTTAAGAATGTGGCCTGTCGGTTAAGGTAAGAAGAAGCGTTTGGAACAGCGCGGACCACTATAAGAAGACGGATAAAATTACCGAAACCCACATCGAGTCTCGGCCCTGAAAAAGCTGTTTTCATTTCGGCATAGGAAGCAGGCATGGAGATGCACGTTTACGGAATCACAATGGTATATGTCCGAAGCTTTCCCTTGAACCGGCTGGTCGAAATAATTTGCAATTAAAGAAACCACACAAGTTATCGGAAATATCGGAGACATAACTGGAGAGACGTAGAATTACACCGAGGTCTGTCAGTTTAAATAACTTATCAAATATCCAAGTATTCTGTATCTCTTTATAAAATTACATATCTTCATGTCCACGATCTCAAAAACATCATTCTAAAAGAAATAATCCTTCATATCATGCATTAGGGTAGGGCGGGACTAGTTGGTCGAAGGGGTAAGTTGGTCAATGACGATATCTTGGAATCTGAGCGTCCAAAAAATTAGCGATCTATGGATGAAAAATAGCGAATTGCTGATACAAAAAAATAAGCAAATTGCAAGATTTTTTTATTAAGTGGGTTAAAAAATATGGACATGGTTCCGATTTTGCCAAAAATCATTCACGGTTTGCGCATTCTAAAATGTGTTCTAAAACTGGTTAATAACCATGAAAAATCGGCTCAAACGTAAAACACAGGTTTATTGTACGTATTAGCATTAAGTGTTAATGTAAATCGTTTTTAAAATTAGTTTTATTGAATTTTCATGAATATTCTTTTTCATATATAGAGGGGTTAGTTGGTCACACAATTTACTCGTTTGAGAGCAACGCACATAAAATTTCCAGGTATGCCGTGTTCCATTACGCAAGCTATAAACAAATATAGAAAGCATATGTTTTACTGCTAAACCCATGTATTTGAAACGAGACAACCACCTCACAAACCACAATTATATTAATTGTCATATCTATATTTTTTGCTGTAAAATTTTCATTAAATATAGTAAACGCTAACATTGAATATCAGAACTCACAATAATGCATTGAGTAATGTAGCATACCTGCAGGCTATTTCTATATACTTTGGGGCGAACGGTGCAAATGTCATCAAAACAAATGCAAGCGGTTGTGCGTCGCAGGGATTCCAGGTGATTTTTTTTCCAAAGTCTTTACATGTTACGAGAAAATGTCTCCACCATAATATCGGAGGAAAGTTCTTCACACAAAAACGGAACTGTGATAACTCTATTTGTTTATTTCAGCTTAGAAATTTCGGTTGAAACTCAAACCATATTCATGAAACTAATTGTAGAAAAGTGAAGTGGTTGTTTGAAAGATCTAGGTTAATCTATTGTATAGTAGGGCCAAAATTCAATGTCATTTGAGTTTTCGAGCGCAATTGAATTAATGTCTTCTAGAAACAATATGTATTCAGAACGCCTCGTTCGCTGAGACTAAAGCCCTACTTTTCTGACGATATTTTCGGCTAATAGTTAGAATTTCATGGAAATAATATGTTTTAAAAATCCACGTATGCTATCATACTGAAATGTCTTCACATATTTCATAATGTCTTCAAAATGTCTTCAAAATGAAGACATGTCTTCAAACCTGGCATCTCTGGTTCGACACAAAGTGGAAGAGAGACGAAATCGCTAGAAAAGATTGTCTAACTAATTTTCAACGATGATAATTTGAAATTTTTATAAATTTGTTTAACTTATATCATATAGCAAGTAAATATGATATTAGTTAACTGTTTTTGTTTTGATTTAATTAATTAATTTATAATCGAGAAAACTTCTAATGGAAAAACGTTTATTATTTACTCAAGAATAACATGCCTATTATTGACCAATTTACTCCGTGTGTGGGGTTAGTTGGTCAATTTATTCTGAAATATAAAGACGTTAAATAAAAGAAAAATGTCGAATAATTGATTCTATGGTAATTTTTCATTGAAAAGGTAAAAGGTAAGCTTCATTGTGGTACATAACATTCTAAAGCAAAACTTCGTACTGCAAAGTTATAACCAAATTTATTCAAAAATGACCAACTAACCCCGCTCTACTCTACCTTTCGCAGAAAAGCAACAGAAAATCCGAAATTGTCTGTGTCGGCTATACGAATCGTAGAGGAACAAATTTCAACTTTAGTTTTAAAACGATGAACACAGCTCTCACTGTTGGAAACAATATATCCTTTCCATTCGGCTTGCAATGTGTTGTACTTAGACACCACTTTTGATCCCGAAACAATGCACGAATACGAGAAAATTATATGATCGATCGCCAAGTTCCCAACCACCAATAAGCCAAACAACATTCCTAAATTCACACATGCTCTCCCATGCTCGGCAAACAAATTATAAAAATCAATTTGCTTTTTATTATTTCTGATATTATTTTAGAATTCATCAAATTGTTGCATTGAATTGTATTGAAATAACTGTTTAGTGAAAGGTTTGGTGGCCCTAAAAAAGCGCCATGTTCTTATGAAATTGATACATTCTTGTTCTCGCGAGAACAAGTTGGTCACATGTCGAAATTTGTGTCCTTATTTCGCCAATGTACTCTTCTAGACAAACTGAATGCAGCCACAGGTAGTTTTACATAGGGGAAATGGGGGGAAAGTGGTCACCCTAACATGCCCATTTCCTGTGTCCACATACCACTACAATTTCCGTTTATCGAAGAATATTGCAGCTCAATTTTTTGTTGTTCAAGATAGCAAGCGGTTTTAATTATGCAAAAGGAGAATAGTAAAAAAAAGTTTAAAAGTTGACCTTTTTTAAGTTAGTAGGTAAAGTGGTCACTTGTGGGGGAGAAAGCGGTCACTCGCACATATCATGCCAGAAAGGATAGATTTATGCATTTTTCTTGTCTAAATTTGTTTAAATCATTATTGAAATAGTAGGTACATGTATGAAATAAGCTAGACTTATTTACCTAGAGTGATTATTGAAATTTTCTCATACGTACAAAAACGTAGTAGGGAACACATAACGTTTTTCAAAATGCGGCTTGGTTTTGGTTGGGGTGGAATATTTTTCCTAAGTCAAAACCACAAAAGGGACCCCTTTAGGAGCAGAAGGTGATAAGGTATATCAGCTTTTGAAAACAGAACATTGTCAGTAGTAATCCTCAACTCACCACTATGCCCCCAAACAACAAAGTAATTTCTATACGAAATAATCGCTGTAATTGAATAAAAATCTGTTCTAGAATATGTGAACAGTCGTCCAAACTGCTGATTAGTCGAAAATATCATGTCAAATAAACTAAATTTCATTAGAAATTCTGTAGCGTCTTAAATGCAGAGGACTGTAAAACTGCTGCAATTCCCGCTACGCGATTCCAAAGCTGCTTCAACGCAGCTTGCCCAGCGAGAGAAACCAAATTCCCCCCGTGGCACAGTGGGGCCGTTCTGAAAAAAGACGGTCAAAAATCTTTTCTCGTCTTACTTTACATTTTAGAGCATGGGTGTCTTCAGAAAAGTTGTTCAGAATGTTGATTCAAATAATTTGACGGTTTCATTTAAACTCTTACTGAGTTACAGTAAAAATAAAAAAAAACTTTTCATACTTTCATATAGTTGAGTTAGTTGAGTTATGTCTTCAGCAACATTGTGGAACTACAAATTTTATGAAATTTTTCTGAAGATACATAATATCTATCTATCAGTACTTCAGAGATATAACTGTTTTTCTGGGTAGACTATCTCAAAACTAGTTTTTAAACTTAAGTTATGCCTAAGTCACATTATATCAACCCAATATGTTCCACAAAGTTTTAGATAATATGAAAATACATAACATTGCTAAAGACACTATTAGTGTTAAATGACACCATTGCGATGTACAGTGGTTACAAAGCAAAAATATGTGACTTTTAATCATTTTTTTTTTTCAAAAATGTGCACGTTTGTGCGTCAATACTCAACGTCATTTTGTTCGTCAGGGTTTGAAGTATTCGGCAAACTGCTTTCGAACTCGGGAACCCTCGGGAACATTACTTTTTATACCAATTTTCACAGCACAATTTACTCAATTTTAGTCTGTTTTCTTCATACTTAATCTACTATTGATGTTTATTTGCATTATATTAATTTATAAATCAATTTCTGATTCTATCTCACTATCAGACCTCGAATTTGAGTTATTTTGCGGTAGTTTTATTGCAGTTGGTGATAGCAATTGGTCCTTTTTCGATTTTCGTTTTCGCAAGCTGCTTATCAAAGAGATGGATGTCATAAACAATCTTACGAAAACATCCTGATCACTGATCTCTCTGCAAGTTAGATTTTTAAGGTTTAGAATGTGTTTATACGCCTTTTCTTGATATGTGATTTTTTCAGAATTTTAGCAGTGTTCCGCGGTACAAAAATATATGTATTTATAAAATTTTGAGACTTAATACTGGTTTAATTCACAAATATTAAAAAGCACATACGAACATATTTAAATTTAAATTAAAGCAGCACTAAATCCCAAAATTCTGAAAAAATATCAAAATTTCATAAATATAAAGATTTTTGTACCGCGAACACTGCTAAAAATCAGAAAAAAAAATCACACATATCAAGAAAAGGCGTATAAACACGTTCTAAACCTTCAAAATTCATCTTTCAGAGAGATCAGGTATCAGGATGTTTTTGTAAGATTGCTCATGACATCAGACCCTTTGATAAGCAGCTTGCCAAAACGAAAATCGAATAAGGAACAATTGCTATTACCAACTGCAATAAAACTACCACAAAATAACTCAAATTTGAGGTCTGATAATGAGATAGAATCAGAAATATAAAAATATATATTTATATATTAAAATAATGCAAATAAACATCAATAGTAGATAAAATATGAAGAAAACAGAGAAAAATTGAGTAAACTGCACTGTGAAAATTGCTATAAAAAGTAATGTTCTCGAGAGTTCCCGAGTTCAAAAAGCAGTTTGCAGAATACTTCAAATCCTGACGTACAAATTGACGTTGAGTATTGATGAACAAACGTGCACATTTTTGAAAAAAATAACTATTAAAAGTCACATATTTTTGCTTTGTAACCACTGTACATCGCAATGGTGTCATTGAACACTTATAGTGTCTTCAGCAAAGTTATGTATTTTCATGTTATCTTAAACTTTGTGGAACATATTGAGTTGATATAATGTGATTTAGGCATAACTTAAGTTGAAAAACTAGTTTTGAGATAGTCTCCCCAGAAAAATAGTTATATCTCTGAAGGATTGTTACATAGATATTATATATCTCCAGCACAGTTTCATAAAATTTATAATTCTACAATGTTACTGAAGACATAACTCAACTCTCTCGTAAGTATAAAAAGTTAGTTTTTCAAATTTTTACTGTAACTTAGTAAGAGTTTAAATGAAACCGTCAAATTATTCGAATAATCAACATTTTGAACAACTTTTCTGAAGACACCCATGCTCTAAAATGTAAGGTAAGACGAGAAAAGATTTTTGACCGTCTTTTTTCAGAACGGCCCCACTGTGCGTGGGCGCGATGCAGACTGCCTTCATTGCAGTGATGCAGCGGGGATTTTCCATTCGCATGGAAACTTTACACTTCCTTGTGGCGGATTGAGGGACTCGTTGCTTTGGAGACAAAACACTTCTTCTTCTTCTGCTTGGATGGCACTAACGTTCCAGTGGAACTTTTGCTTTCTCAACGTATGCATTAACTAGCGTCATTTATTGATACTTCGTTGAGATTTCTATGCTGAATAACACGCATTGAGTGTACTCTGGAGTGGCAAGCTCTAGAATACGCGTGCAAGCCGGACAAAACACTACACACACTTAAACTATACTATGTACATTATAATTCACTTAACTTTATACTATACATTAAACTATACATGAAATAACTTAAACTTTTTTCTGTAGTTTTCGTTTTGTGTTCTGCTTCAAATTTGCTACTGCTGCTGTTAACGCTCTGCTGTCTAAATTTGAACTGTGTGCTGTCCTTGTAAAGCACAAACTATCCTCATATTCGTTGCTGAAGCATGTTCGATCCTGTTTGCATGAGAGCGATGAATTGCACTTTAGGGTGTGGCGTCGGGGGATCGCATCTCATGCATTGGTTCTCTCTTCAGTGCGCTTGCGACTGAACAAATTGCTTAAATTTGAAATGCACAAAACTACGGAAATCGCTATCGAGAGAGCGATTTTTGTTTTTATTTATATTTTGACATGCGAAAGCTACACTGGAGTACAGGGTGACTCAAAAGTCATGAAATTATTCAAACATGAGGTGACTATCAATACGGTGTCAATAGTCAATAGTTATACTATCAAACAATCAGGTACTGCTACCCGCTGCTAACAATATTAGTGGTGTTGCTGTTGATGATGATATTGGTGTCACTGCTTCAGAAATTGATTGATCGGTTCGGGAAGGAACCGCATTATTTTTTCGAAATGACTGGCTGTAAAATCGCAAACGGATGGGGCTTGCGATGCAATGTTTCACTTTTTGTTAGGCTTCCTTTGTATTGAGAAAAAAATGCACGGTAGAGAGGTACCTTTTTTCGTTGTAGTATTGGTGTATTGGTATTTCGCAGTATGTTTGGATAGTTGCCTGTTTTGGTCGGTATAACTTAAGGAACATAAATTGGACCAACCAAACGTGAGATTAATCGCGTTCAGATAATGCTTGACTTTTATTTTACAATTATTGAATTGTTTATTAAAAAATAAATAAGTAAATAAATAAAATAAACAATAATTATCTTCATTGGGAGAGATGCGTAGAAATATCTATATATACTAGCTTACCAGGCAAACGTTGTTCTGCCAAATAAATTATTTCTAGTGAATATTTTGGGTGTTGAATAAAACACACTAATGTATTGTAAGTGTGTTTGAATATTTTAATGATCTTTAAAATAAATCGAATGTGACCGATAAAAAAACGAATTAAATGATTTGAACGAAAGGTTATATGATGTTTCTTGGTGTATTTCATTAACGTAACTGACGTGTTTTATCTCTTAAAAGTTAAACATCAACTGAAAAAAGTAATATAAGTTTGTCGTAAAGTAGAAAAAATGAAATATAAAAAATCAATATTTATTGAAAATACGTGCATGTGATTTTCAACATGGCTTAGTTTATAACAGCTTGGTCTAGTTCATAAATTGGAAAACAGCGATACACCAGCTAACTTCAATGGAGCAGATTAATCGGCCTGTTTGGAATCGCGTTATTTTATCGTTGTCATTCACATCGGTAATCTAAGTTTGAAACACAGCCATATTGCTTCCTTTATTCATGGATGTTTTTATTACTCTTCACCGATTTTTTGAACTCAATATTCATATATGCATATGAGTGATCGGATTTTACAATTCGATTGAAATCGATTTTTACACTCTTAAATTCGTTCGCCTTGTCGCGAAACAATGGTCAAAATAAGTAATCCGTATTTGTGGTTCAATTTACTCTCTATCTGATCGGCATAATTCCGGAAATAATTCTAAATTGTTGAAATTTGAATGAAAATTATTATTCGATTTCGTTTGGATGCTAATTTTTTTTTGAATGTGTTTGAATGCTAAATTTTGCGTGTTTATTCCATCCGAAAAACCATTACTATTTTTACTTCATAGAAATGGAACATGGAGACCAATGTTGTTTACGTCGAATTGCGTGGCAATGTGGTCACATTTGCTCGACTCGATTGGACTTGAGCAAGAACAGTATTAGCATTAGCATTAGCGTTAGCATTAGCATTAGCATTGAGCAAGTTGCACAATATCGTAGGTGGTACGAATTCAGAACTGTTATGTTGAAAACTAGCCTCCATCCGTTGCTGATGATTAGTAATATCTCTTAGATGAAGACCTGTTTTCTCCAACAGTTAAGAATTGTCCTGGCCACGTCCTTACAACTGCTAAGGAAAAGGGAAGGAATGTTAGTTCAACATTTACTTAAGAGAGATGCAGAGAACTCTACGACCTCTCATAAATGTCACGGGAATTTAGGGATGTGTTAGTAGGGAAGGTAAGCCATAGGATACACTCAGCCGGTGTTACTGGCAAAGCTTGTTATAACTGATAATCTAGCGATATTTAATAATTATTATATTTTTATATTACTATTACTATTACTATTACTATTACTATTACTATTACTATTACTATTACTATTACTATTACTATTACTATTACTATTATTATTACTATTACTATTACTGTTACTATTACTATTACTATTACTATTACTATTACTATTACTATTACTATTACTATTACTATTACTATTACTATTACTATTACTATTACTATTACTATTACTATTACTATTACTATTACTATTACTATTACTATTACTATTACTATTACTATTACTATTACTATTACTATTACTATTACTATTACTATTACTTGATGCAAGTGGTATCTGTTGGAAGAATTGGTTAATAAAATTATATAAAACTAAATTGTAGAATGATATAAATGGATTCCGGCCTTCCGATCGTCATTAGTAGCTGTATGGAAAGAATAATTTTGAGAGATTGTGATTGATGTGAATTATTGATTAAGGAGAGCATCAGTTTCAACTTCAACTATTAGATTCCTTCCTTCATAGTTTCCTCTACAACTCTTCGCCACAACAACTATATGCTCGATCTGATGTGTTAGAGACAGGTTCACAAAATGTACATAAATTGTATTTGAGCCCTACTGACAGTTCGGATGTTGACACTATCGCACCACAACCGGTATGATAGGCATGAGCGACGACGACGACAAGACATGATATAAATGAAGCAAGCCAATCGTTGTCACATTAGTAGCTGAAAAAGAATTTGTCTGTAATATTTTTATTTAATCTCTATCGTTTAAGAAAATATAAAATATAAAACTACTGCAGGGTTTAACAAAATTACTAATATATAAGAGATGTAAGAGGATTATTAAACATATTTCATTGAAAATAAAATTTAATTAATAGGTTTATAAAACACTGCGATACTAAATAGTAAAATGACACAAATCCACTACGAATTTCTGATGAATGTCACGGGTTGTGTAAAAAGAAGTGTTTAGTTAAATATTTATATTTAGGTTTTTTTCGATAGATGATACCGTTTTGTCTCACACTTCGAACATCCAAGCCCTGATAGCCACCAAACGGTGTCCCATTACTCAAAACGGCACAAGTTCGCGAAATTAACTTGGTTTTTTGATACAACAGAGCCTTCTCCTTCATTTGATCACAATAGAACTGATTCACAAACGCATATTCATGGAGACAAACCCAAAAACATGTTTAATCACTTTTGTCTCAAATTCCGAACAAGTTTGGACTTGAGCTTGAACAGAATGCAAGATTGCGCTTTTTCCATTCAACAGAATACAACCAACAACATGTGGGGACGAATACGATCGAACTTCATTTTGTGTTTGAACACACGCGCAATGTCATGACAATGCATTGCGCTTTGGCCTGGCTATAACTAAAGCTGTGTCGGCGTTGCTCATGATAGTGTCTCGCAAGTGAATGTATTATTCCTCGCACCGCTTTTGTTGATTGTGTAGTAAGAATTGCAGTCGTTCAATCTCTACCTTCGCGTATATGTCGACCATAAATTGTTGGCACAGCTTACGATATCTTGAATTGGCGATTCTTGACCATGTCAAATCACCATATGATAACCATAAAAATCCATCGAGCGCGCCCTCTGTTTGTTTCGTCGCATGTTCATAAATATTAAATCAAAATGAGAAATGATGTTCATAATTAATTAAGTATCTGTGACGGGGTCTTGTTGGTCTAATGTTTATGCAAGAGATTTTTCGTTAAAGAAACCCTTCTGACTTGCACTGTAGTCACGCGTATTCTTGAGCTTGCCACTCCAGAATACATTCAAGGCGTATTGTTCGTCATAGAAATCTCAACTATTTACTAATAAAAATGACGCAAGTAGTACTACGTTGAGAAGGCAAACCTTGGGAACGTTAGTGCCATTGAAGAAGCACATAGCGAGGGTCGTATGAACGGTGTGTGTCAACGATGAATTCCAGATTATTGTTTTTTCTTCGCATTAAATTTCTCGTGTCACCGTGCTATCATGATTCCAGCAGCGCTTGTGCTTTGGATCTACACACATGCTCTCCAGCTGATGTTTTATCAGGGTTGATGGTAATAGCGTGATTGTCATTTTGTAATTCGAGCAAATGTGATTTGAAGAATTTCGATAACTCATTGTGCTCATTCAAAAAGGCTTCCAGCTCGTCGGAGATGCTCCCTGCTTTATATGAATTGATGTTACTTGTGTATTTGTAGATGGATGTTCAATGAAGCGGGCGTTACGCCATCAGTCATTGAACAACTTAAATAAATTCTTTCTGTTGAAAAAACGAACAACGGTTAAATTATTAGAATATTTTTGACACAAAAATAATAAAATCGCAATCAAAAATAGTGAATTGGGGTCAAAATTTAAGGTTATATGTATGGTATGAAGTCAAATTTAAAAAATATATATCCATATCTTTTTTTCTGCATAGAGCCACCCTATTCGGTATTAAATGTATGGTTATCGGTATCCTACCGGTATCATATATAGTTTACAACCTATTCTCATACCTACCAAGTATTTTGTGTATAATTTCATCAAAATTGGTCGAGCCGTTTCGGAGGAGTTCGGTAACAAACACCGTGACACGAGATTTTTATGTATATAGAAGATATAAAAATGGATTTCTGTCTGTCTGTCTGTCTGTTTGCCTGTCTGATTCTTATGGACTCGGAAACTACTGAACCGATCGAAATGAAAATTAATATGTAGGCGTTTTTGGGGCCGGGGAAGGTTTTCATGATAGTTTGAGACCCCTCCCCCCTCTCTGAAGGGGGCGCTCCCATACAAATAAAACACAAATTTCTGCATAACTCGAGAACTAATCGAGCAGACGGAACCAAATTTAGCATGTGGAGGTTTTAGGATGCAATAGATGTTTCTATGGAGGTTAGATACTCCTCCCCCTCTCTTAGGGTGGGCTGTCCTACAAATGAAAAACGATTTTTTGCATAACTCGAAAACACTCCACCCTCCTCTCTAAGGGGAGCAGTGGGGAGGGGTCTGTCTTTATTCTATCATTTTTTTTGTATCAAACATTTATTCCATGTAACGGAGAAACATGTTATTTGTAAGTGGTTGAAAAATCTTGAACGAGAATTGTGTCTGACAATAATCTGATATTATAATGATGAGTTTTGGTAGAAGTACTAAGAATTTTATAGTGAAAGGTAAATTCAACGGGGTCTATTAGAAAATCAATCAATGAACAGTCCTGCGATTGGACTCATGCGCTTAGTAAGAAAACGTGAATGTTTGAAGGTATTGATAATAAATCCCAAGCCAATACTTCGGGTTAAATGAAGAGTATAAAGGTGGGAATGACTTTCAAGTACGGAATTGAATTTATTGCGGATAAATGTGATGTACTGGCAACGTACATTGAGAAAGACAAAAATATTTCAATATTAGAACTTACATAATTAAACTAGGCTCATAGTTTTCCTCTTCCCACGTCTGGGCTTTTTTATCACCTCACTCAAAAAAGCCAGGAATATGGCTGATATATATTCTATCAAAAGATTATATGATAGTCACATCTAAATAATTGAGTAATTATGAAGAATTCACACTGCTTCCCACTCTCGTTCCACACTGAGAGTGGGGAAAAACCGAAAATTCAAACGGTCATTGTCCGGATGAACCTGTCCGAAAATCATACCAGGAAACCCGTCATAAGTCACAATACTCCGAATGCTGCCGGTCGCTACCTAGCGACTGCCGACCACCACTGAAAATAGCAAAAGAAGCCATAAGCTCAAACATTACAAAATCGTAAAAACAAAGCCATCAAACGGAAAACGTGTCGAATCGGGAAGAGAGTGTGTCCACACATCCGGCGAAAAAATCAATGAACGAATTTTGTCGAGGGTTGGCCGTAGGAAAGCATCCAGAACTTTTAGCTGACTCGAAAATTTGTTTGTTTGTTTGTTTGCTATAGTCTGTCTATCTCTCATTCTTTGGTCCCATCATCGTTCTCTGGTCCCTAATCAACGTCATCATCGGGTCTGGCCTGTCAAAGCGTTGAATTCGGCTCGGCTGTTCCACAGCGGAATCTACTTGATCATGGCCAAAAAACATTATCTTCATCGTGTTAATCATTAGCCTCACTTGTCTGCGGAATACTTTTCCGCACCCACACGGAAACGGTCGTAAAGTCGAGTGGCAGGGGAAATTGATGGAACCATAGATGGGCAGATATGAAATGTGGGATGGTCCCCCTCATTTCGGCACACATGCCAGATCGTAAACAGTAGTTGAAATTTAATGTTTGTAAAAGGTTTGTTTTTATTGCCGAACTTGATTACGATACACGCAGAGTCATCAGAGCAGTGGCCCTGCTGAGTTTGACTAATCTCTGCGGGTTGGTTCCGGAATATAAGTTTCGTCCGCCTTGCGTGTCTCTGCTAATAGTAGTGGTTTGGCTTCCCAAACTTTTTATTACATGCTTATCTGCGTAAACAACTGCGTGCTGCCCGAGAAATGTAGATGACGATCGCATTGTCTTTCGAATTCATTTTTTATCGAGATGGACATTTATTAATGTGTTTTTCGTTTCACCCCAACTAACGGGTATTTAATCACGATCGGAAGCCCTCGAGCCCCCGTGTTGCCTCAAACGTCCTGAATCCGCTGATAAAATCTAATTTGCCCCAGCACTGAGGTTGGTTTGTGTCGACGAAACTTTCAAAGCCTATGATTTTTCACCAAAGTGGTAGCCACAATTAACTGGATTGTGTAATTAAACACAGCGAGCCGTAGTTGAGGCGAGGCCACGTGCATCGGACACGTGTTGTTGACACTTTCATTATGATTCCGGTGAGATTTGTGTAATGTGTTGTTTTGGATTGTACAAACGATGGTCCCTGCCTACAACCGAGTTGGTCGTGTTTTTCGAATCAAATATTTGTTAGAGCGCTTTGTAATCGCTTTTGGGTTAATTGATTGCTTCCAATTACGAACGTCGATTCAATCGAAGCCTTGCTTTGCGGATCAAAAAGCACAAGCTCACGAGGAAGGGAGAGCGGAACTATATTTTTCCAATTTTTGCAATCCCACGCGCGAACAAAGGCTTCATTTTCCGCTATGGCAACCGCTTCCGAGCATCCAATTAATACACCATTTGAAATGCCCCCAACCCGATGGCCCCATGCCGCACGTTGCGAAAAATGAGGTAACAATATAATGGTAGGATTTTTAAAAAGAAACGGGAGCCGAAACAATAACACCTGCGCACATTTTGCTCCTCGGGAGGAACTTTTGTTCGGGTGGAAAATTTCGCCTCGTGTTGATGTAATATGCCGTGCGGAGTACAGCGTCTAAAGTAACGAGCAGATTGGATCTGAGGTATCTGAAATGGAAGCCCTTTAAAACAGATTTTGTCAGAAAGATGAAAAAAAGAATGCTATAAAAGTTGTATAAATATTCATCTTGCAGCAGCAGGCGTACGAAAAGCACAAAACAAAAGTTTTCCTTTTCTGTGGCTTCTTGTTTGCTTTTCTAGGAACTGGAGTCGATTTCGTAAGATATCAGCTGTTCCATTTTATGATTTTGTGGAAACGCTGATTATGGATGTTATATAAATGTTAAGAAACTTAATTGGCCGTATGTTAGAGCAATCCGGATTTGTTCAGAGCCGAGAGAGAGTGCTTGTCTCGTTTCCGGGAAATTGATCATAGAAAAAGGAGATTAAGGTATTTTTGATTGAAATTTTTTCACTCAAATCCACAACAACGGTTTGTTATTTTCTAAGTGACTATCAACCAAATACTAACATGGAAATTGTGCAAATAATAATTCTTCGGGAAATTTAATTTCATCTGTAGTCTTTCTGATTGGCACTAACGCTCCTAGATGAACTTCGCCGTCCTGACCCATTGCCGTATGATTTAATTGCCAACGGCACGGCCCAAACACGAGAGCATCGAGTTGTTTCGCTACTCTGCTGAGCTTGTGTATCTAACATGAGCGCCCTATGATGAGCAAACGCATGTTGTCAACTATTTGTGTTTGAAATAAAAACGAACAATTCATTGTTACGTACAAATTTATTGAATTAATAAGAATTCATCTTTTAAGTTCATTCAAAATTCAAGAAAAAAATTAACGGAAAATTAATAATCGTCAGGAAAATAATAATCGTTAGACAGAGCTTGACAATATCGATTGTGTTTATTCAGTATGCATACTGAAACATTAATTTTTCATTCGATTTCGTTTTCGTTCTGCTGTCGTTTCCTTTGAATTCGAAAGCAGACCCTTTCATTTGATGGTTGAAACTGTCCTATTCAATTTTCCTTCGTAACAAGACACTTTCATATAGGAATTTTTCTTTTTTATTTGACGATCAGTGTGAAGAATGAATCAAATGAACGTGAAATTGAACGAGACTGTACAAAGGTGTAGTTATATTCTCTTTTCTGAACATGAAGAGAGAGTACCACTATTTTCAGCCTGCATGAACTTGTATGGAAAAGACAGACGATAGAATGTAAGGCCTTGTCGTTTGAAGCACTCTTTCGAATATCATACACCTGAAGATATGTAATTAATTCACATCGAGAAACAACGAGTGAGGTTCGATCTTGAACATTCTGACACAGTCTTATCGCCACGAATGGGGATCGACGTTCTATGCGAAGGGGATAACGTAATATTACTTACGTCTTTTCATTTGTACTTAGTTGAGATTTCTATACCAAACACGCGCCTTGAATGTATTCTGAGAGGCAAGCTCTAGAATACGCGTGACGGAAACCACTCGGCCACAGGTGCTCTTCATCAGTAGTATTAGTGTTATTCAGGAAGTGACTATTAATTTGAAAAGTTCATAATGTTGACGTCTATATGGCGACTCTTGCAAAAATCTACTTGACTATCACAAAGCACCATCTTTCAATGGATACGTGTCAAAATTTGACAGCAATCGGTCGATTGGTTCGTGGGTCACAGCATTGAGAGCAACTTTTGTTATTGTGAAAAAGAAAATGAAAAAATCCGAATTTCGTGTATTGATGGCAAAATTGCATGAATTGGGCTTCGAATTGCTTCCGCATCCACCGTATTCTCCAGATCTAGCCCCCAACGACTATTTTCTGTTCGCAGACCTGAAGAGAATGCTCGCTGGCAAGAAATTGAAGACCGATAGTGAAGTGATTACAGAAACTGAGGCTTATTTTGGAAAAAAAAACCGAAAGAGTACTATAAAAATGGTTTCGAAAAGTTGCAAGATCGCTAGAATCGCTGTATCGCCCTCGAAGGCAACAATGTTGAATAATAAAATTGAATTTTGCAAAAAAAAATAGTTTTACTGTGTTACATCCTAAACTTTTCAGCCGAACTATTACCTGTCTGATGAAGTCATTCAATGAGCATCTGACAATCAAACGAGGTGGTGATAGTGACAAATAATGCAGCCTGAAATATGCAGATATAGCCGAGAAGGAATTAACAGATCAAAGCAGATTTAACACTCGGGTGAATTTTACGATAGCGAATTCACGGTCAAGCACAGAAAGTTGGCGTCTAAAATTACTAGGGTTGTATGACAACATTAAACAACAAAAAGCAGACTACATATGAGCAATTTGAAATGAAATCGACAAATGACAAAACATGAATATTTTTGATTGGAATCAAAGCTTATATTCCGTTTGAGTTGGAGGAAATATGAGTTTTCCAAAGCGTTTGTCAATTTTTTGACTCAGGTGTAACTTTTGAAAAGGCCGTATCCATTTTAGTAAGAGAAATTTTCATATCACAAAAATTATTTATGTCTCAAAAACTATGAGTTGTACGGAAATAGGGTCTTAGAAAGAGTTATAGAGTATTGATGTTAAAAGGTGAAAAAAAATCTGAAAAAAATATTGGTACTCTTTTTTATTTACAAAAAAACATTAATTTGCAAGATCTAAAATATGTATTTTTTATTTTTTTCCGTATAAAATAAAGCCATTTAGAAAATTTAAAAAATTAGTCCAAGATGGTAAAACTATTTTTTACGAACTTTGTTGGACATCGAATTTCTATGAATTATCGAAACATCGAATTTTTGTATGTTAACAATAATTTTTAGCCACAAATTATGAATCCTGATGTGGTTTAAAATAAAAAAGCTCATTATCAATCTCCTTCGAAATGCAGCCATTCTCGAGATATTTTGTTAACTACGGCTTTAGTCGTACTGCCCGGCTTAGCTCCTATTCCTTTATATTTCTCTCAGGGTTGGCTTTGGCTCTCAGGAGGACTGTTTCGACCTCGGTTGGAACACCAGCAAAGCGGAATTGCGAAATACGGATACAAGAAGCTGACTATGCAAAATGGACTGGCATTGATTATTTAATAGAATAGAGTAGAGAAGTTAGTTTTTGATTTTTCTAGATTTTTTCGGTTTAAAGGGTTAGTATCGGTACCGTTTTCATTGGGGCCCTTATCTTCGTCCTTCGTGGTCGTTGTCATCGCGCTGCTATCGTCGATGATGCCGGGAGGAGGGATGCTATTGGTCCTGACGGATGAGCTCGTCGTGGCTCGACGGCGAGGATGCCGCTCTCGCACGTGGAGTGCGTGAAATATTGTCGCTTCGGAGATGGTAGGTGGCCGGAGCACCTATACAGGACGCACTAGAGAATGGTTTCGTGTCGCTCTGGGTCCTGCTGAGGTGGTCAGAAGGTGTTCTTTCCTTCCAGCTTCTTCCACTTCACACTACCACTCACTATTTCCACGACTCTTTACTTTACTTTACTTTTCAGCTTTCCTACACAATGTCCTTCACTCCTTCTCAATAAATTTATTAACTTCCTTTTTTTCTTCTAGGACTCTCCACTAGTGTATCGTTTCCTGGCTCCGGACTAAGTGACCAAGTCAACCCAATCTCTCCTTCTAAGTCACCTCCTTTCCTTTCCTCTCGCTCATTTCCTGCTCCCATTTCCTTCTTCCATTTCCTCCCGGAAGGACATCTGTTAATCCTGACAGATGTATTTTTCGCCTGATGTCAACCACGTCGGCCTGATGTCGGATTAGTCGGTTTACATCCATTTTTTTTTGTCAAGGTGTTTACATTTAACAACAATTAGACCAGTCACAACAAAACAAAATTTTACTTACACACTAAACAGAAAATATTTGACACGTACAACCTATTGTGACCGTCGATTATTAATTGATCGGTAACAATTTAAAAAATATTTCTAATTTATTGTTTTTTTTTATAGTAAATAGGCCCTTTTAATATGTTTGTCGTGTTATACCGTCATGTTCATGACAATTTATCAATTTGCTAATAATCTTCATCAACTTTTCCAAATACATAATTATGGTAAAAATATGTTTAGGAGTTATATATGTTATGTTTAGGAGTTTATCCACATGACTTCTGTTTTATATGAAAAAAAAATTAAAAAAATAAATTTTTGTTGTGTGCTCTAATAATTCGACTCAACGTGAATTTGTGAAACACAAAAAATTGTTTTCATTTGATACTTTTTCTGTAAAAAGCTTCGCACTTTGCTTGCTACTGTACTTAATTCTAAAGATGATACAATGTTGCTTATCATTCACAAACTATGTTGTTTACGTTTCAACTTTTTGACATGTACTGAAAAAGACGCGCAATAACAGAAAAGCTTTCCAACTATGTTGTTTACGTTTCAACTTTTTGACATGTACTGAAAAAGACGCGCAATAACAAAAAAGCTTTCCAACGTTTTTTTTCCAAAAATTTTTTTCTGGAAATTTGATTCACTAGAATAATAATCAAGTTACGCCATATGTTGTAAAACTGAAGAATCTTACCGGTACACCTAATAACAAGGTGTACACGTGTTCTGTTAAACTTTTTTTTTTATTTTTTCGAGAATTAGTTCGTTCTTCCAAACCAGAAATGAGTGCATTAGCCCTACTGAAAGCGTGGCATTAAATTGTTGTACTTGAACAGATTTATTTATTATGGATCTACGAAAAATACATTGCGAAACTGTTATGCCTAGAATATAAACATGGGACAATTGAGCTTGGTGTTGATTTTTTTTAAAAGCTGGGAACAAACAATGATCACTAGATATTAAATTTTCATCTGCCGTCGCACTGTATAGTGAAAAACGTCGGAAAACTCGAGTTGGTGCTCTGAAAGTTAAATTTTAATTTTTCAATTTACCGCAATGGTTTTGTTTATAATGGTGAAAGCCTCGTTATTTTTTCGACACTGATGCCAGACAACATCATGGAAACACCAACCACCACTCAATAGAATGTTATTCCTGAGTCAGCGTTTCATGTCAGGAAAATCAATAAAATAAAATTGTGTTGATATCAATACAATAATTATTTTTACGTTTAATGGGTCTATAATGTAGGTTGTAGCAACTTTAAAATTGGTTAAGCAAATTGTATTGCAGAGCTCGGAGCACTGCTACGGCTGAGTATGCTTTCAAAAATAGTAAACGGAAAAGTATTACATTCAATCAAAATGCCTCGGCCAACGAAGAGATGGGTTAAGGCTCTCCAAGGTGAATATTTGAAAACAATACGATCAACGAAGGAAAATGAAGGGTGTGTCACATCAAATTGCATCACGGAAAAAACGCGGTAGAAATTTAATTTTTAGGAATTAGATCTTCAGCTTTCGCTTATAATCAGATAAGAGTGTATAGATCACGTTGACCATGCTTCACTGTCAATTTTTCGTAAATTTGGAAAAATGTCGTCGAACGAAAAAGAGCGTCGTGAATTAATCCTGCGCACTCATTTCGAGAATCCGGAGTTGTCACATCGGGACATCGGTAAGATGCTGGGAATCGTCCACTCCACGGTCAGCAGAGTACTAAAACGATACTTCGAGAACCTAACCATCGACCGGAAGGTGAAGAACGGCAAAAATGGATGCTCCGTCAGTGAAAAAGATCACAAGCGCGTAGTTAAGCAGTTTAGACGTGATCCGAGAAGTTCGGTCCGGGATGTCGCCAATAAGCTGAATTTGTCAAGTTCATTTGTCCAGCGGACCAAGCAGCGGGAGGGCCTGCGTACATACAAGGTTCAGATGGCTCCTAACCGCGACGAAAGGCAAAACATGGTGGGGAAGACGCGAGCCCGGAAGCTGTACACTGTTGTTCTTCTCCGCAGAGGACTAATTCAGCGTTCCGGAGGAGATTCGCAAGCAGAAACTATCCAAGTTTGCCAAAAAGTACATGGTGTGGCAAGCGATCTGCTCTTGCGGAAAGCGGAGCGCCCCCTTCGTGATGACCGGCACGGTAAACGGGCAGGTTTACCATAAGGAGTGCCTACAGAAGCGCTTACTACCACTATTGAAGCAGCACGAGGGCTCGACCATCTTCTGGCCGGATCTCGCTTCGTGCCACTATTCAAAGGACGTGTTGGAGTGGTACGAAGCCAAAGGGGTCACCTTCGTGCCAAAGGAAATGAACCCGCCCAACGCGCCGGAGCTTCGCCCAATAGAGAAATATTGGGCGATTATGAAGCAGGCCCTCCGGAAGAACCCAAAAGTTGTCAAATCGGAGGTGGACTTCAAGAGAAAATGGATTTCTGTTCAAAAAAAAACTACAACCTGACGTTGTACAGAACCTTATGGACGGGGTAAAGAGGAAGGTGCGAGCATACGGGCTTGGGCTCGAAGTATGAATAAAAAGAAAATGCCAAAAGTTGTTTAATAGTTTTTATTTTACTGTCTAAAATTTTCAAAAGGATCGGTCTACTGGGCGAATTTCTACAGCGTTTTTTCCGTAATGCAATTTGATGTGACACACCCTTCATTAAGGAATTATCAACATCGAGTTACTGTGTGGAAGAACTTGTTAATACCAAAAGAGCCCCAATTCGCATTTGTTATAAATTTGTTCATGTTACGCTCGCGTATAATCAGAATTTTACTTTATATGCAAATACACCTTCTGTATATATTGATATTTGCTATTGTTCATCGGAACACATCGTTCATGCATTTTACTTTAGTATTGAATTGTTATTTTTTTAAAATGTATTCTAAGACTCGTGTCAGTGATAAGTGTCTGATAAGTGAATTGATCTTTTTACGTACAAAGATCAAAACAAACGAGATAAATTGCTCTTCTCTCACAAACACCACTACCCCATTTTTACACGTGGTTTTATACTACTACAATGGCTCCCTTCCACCTTCAGCTTAAAGCTAAATGATACATATTATGTAATAGAATTTATTTTTAAACACAAGAGCTCATAAAGTTCTGTATTATCCCATACAATCGTATATATCTGCTGGGCGAATAAGAAAAGTATAGGTAGAAAAAATTGGTGGAAAATTTGCTGATAGAGAGAATTTGCCAAACAGGCTAATAATGAATTCAGATAGCATTTTGGTACACTACCCTAACTTAAACAACTATTCACGACTGAAATCAGCAAACTGTTGATATTTCCTCCTATTCTGGTCCTTTTTCTCCATTGACAAGATGAGAATCTGATTACACATCTGTGTAAATATGTCACGGCACAGTTCAAGGATTGACGACGCGACTTTTTCGGACTACCTTTAAGCGCGCGCGTTCATCATTGTTGTTTCCTCCTCGCTTGAAGCGATTTGAGGACTGATGGACCAATGTCGTTCAAACGTGTGAGCGTTCACAGAATACACAAAACCTTAAAGGGATGAATTCCTCGCTTTTTTTTCGGCGGTGACAGCGTATCCATGACAAGAGCGGACCAACACCCCGAAGCACACAACCAGTTAGCCTATTTGTATGCAATCCGTGGCAAAGGTCCGAACAGCATCTGGTTGCCATAGCCGCCACACACACCCCGGACAGCGACGATGCTAATTTCTGACGAGAGGATAAGAGCGAGTTAAAAGGGATGAAAAGTTACAAAACTCCACTTCGCAATAGAAGGAGGAAAAATCGAGCACTGCGGAGAACGAATAAAAGGCCATAAGGGGGAAAAGCAATCTTCTTGCAAGGAAAATCATACCAACATTGATTTACATAACCAACGTCGAAATCAGAGAATAAAGTTGAAGGAATCGAGGGTAATATTGTGATGCGTCACATGGAGAGGAAAAAAAATCAGGAAATTAAAGGCTGTCATTGGCTGTGTATGCTGATATGAGGGCAATCTCAATCAAAAATATATCTTTCAGAGCCGTTCCATTGAAGGAGAAATAATTATTAAGTCATTCAATCTTGAGGTTAAACGATTGAGGTTTACATAATACCACGCAAGACTTTCTAATGAATTTACCGGAGAGACCTAATTGCCGTTTTGCAGCATAAAGCGATAATAATAAACATTATCTACTCTGTCGTTGAGGCAAAACCCCTTCGCATGGAAACATCTACGTCCGATGTCTAAGATTACCTCTCGTTTTATCTATCCAACCGAACAGCTTAATATCCATTAACAAACGCCATTATTAAATAGTAAACCGATTCGAAACCTGATAGGCAATTTCGGAATCGAGGACAAACACATTAAGGTAGATATTATGCTTCGAAACGAGTGCCAACAGGTCAACGATCGATCTCACCCACTCCCTTTCGGGCAGAAAACTTCGTTAGGGGTGGACGGGGTGGACGGAGTGGACAGCGTTCGGACACAGGCTACCTGTTTTGCGGTGAACGGTAGCGCTTGTTCGGCCAAATGTGACCCTTTATTGTCTCAACGCTCGGAGCGTTCGAATCCCAAATGCACGGCTGGACAGAACCGAAACGAGGAAAGAATAATGTCCCGTGCATGACTGCAAATCCCCCCTCCGGAGCAGTACAGAAGCCGAGATATATATTATTATTGGATAGGCCACAGAGAGAATGAGGCGACCCGTAATTAATATTAATGATGCATATGAATATAAATAAACACAAATCATCTGCTATCCGAATGAAATTCATCGCCTCGATTGTGTTCTGAGAGACGCTTATGGCGCACATGGCACTGAGTGGATGGTCTGCATGTAAGAAGATGCAGTTGGTGCGATGTGATGTCGTTTTCACGGCTGGACATGACAGCCACTATTAACGCCATCGTTCAACGAACTAAGAGGAACTGACGCCAACAGCTTGCTTGTCTCACCATTTCAAAAGTCACACTCTAAAACAATCTCTGAAACTAAAACTTATCAAGCCCCCCATCTTCCGTTCTCCATTCGTTCGTGAGATTATAGTGGCAGTAAACGCGCCCATCAACTGCGGAGTTCCAAACCAAACCAACTGCTCTAGGATGTTTCGCACCGAAAAACCTTCGCAAACACTAATTATTACTTTTTAATTAGTTGTGTTGTTTGTCAGCTGGAAGCCCTCCTTCGAATTCTACACTTTCGGGCGCGAGTCCGGGGGGGGGGGGGGGTAACCGCAAACATTTATCTACGTCCATGAAAGTTGCCATAATTTTTTCACCATTTTTATGTGCACCTGTGGTCACACAGTGACATGCCGCCGGAGCAGTTAATGGCCTAGCGTCGATGTGGTTGACCAACTTACCGGGACATATGCATCACTAACTGTTTATGGCAGTCTTGGCGGATGAAAACGACCAAGCATCACTCCTGCGAATGAGGAATGAATTCTGGAAATGGGGTCTTCACGCGAACGATTGTAATGTAAGCTGAATTTGCAATGAGATTAGCGAATGGGAACTAATTGACACAACAATGAGAGATGGGATGCAAAAATTGAAATTGGAAAACGACCTATATCACTATTTAACACATAAACAAAACCGATTTAATCAAGCATCGAAGGAATTCTCGGACTATTCCTGGAATTCATCAATTATTTTACGGCAGTATTACGCATTTTACATTCGAGTGTTGGATACGATCACTTTGCACATAACCTCCAGTTTGTTATTCATGACTGTTGAAATCTTCTTGACTAGTATAAACATTCCAGTCAGAGTAACCTGAAATCAAAATTATGCTGAATTTTGATTGATCGTTTTAGATCAGATTGAAACGTTGCACATGCATCTCATAGACCAAGTATTTTTCACGAATAATTAATTTGACCCAAGAGTGTGTTTTTGACGTAGGACTACGTCTTTTAATGAGGGTCCCAAAGCAGAAAACAGGTCACGAATTTATAAAATAAAGTTTACGCTAATAACTTCTTTCGCTACGAATGAATTTTGATGATTTGTGTACCAACCAATTCTCTAAGATTATGAAACTAAGATGATGATACATTATGATTTCTTAATCTACAAACGATTTAAATCAACAAAAAATGGGAATATTTCCATTTCTACCCATTTTTTTGCTTACCTACCTGAGCTGTCAATAAAGCGCAGCTTATGCATATGTGAGGTACAATACTTACATATTCCAGCGAATCAAATGCAGCGTTCGTTTTAGGGGAATGTGAAGAGAGGAAATATGGCAATTTAAGCTCCACCTGTTTCAATTGAGTACAAATAATACATTCGTGATTGCAAATCAATGTGTGTATAGATGATAGATTTTAAAGCTTAAGACAACCCAGCAGCAAATCACAATTCCAGTCCAGCTAGGGAGCGACAACGTTTTTTGCTGAGTTTCTATTATAGAGTTATCCGATGCATTCTAAAGTATTGGATATGCAACTTCATTTATTTGAATAATAATATGAATTAATACATTATTCAAAATGTTGGCCATCGCTAGCCACTACTTTTTCTCATCTTTCTGACAATCTTACATAGATCGCGAAGGAAGTGTTTATCTTATGAGGCCTCCTGGACTGGAACCCTAGAGGCCGAGAATGAATCCAACCAATTTTTGATATCTTGTTCTGAAGTAACCCACTCAAAGCGTTCTGCATTGATCGAAACCAATGATAATCAGAAGGGGCTAGCTCTGGGCTATAAGGCGACTGAAGAATATTTTATCCGCTATTCTCCAAATAGTTTCTAACTGGAACAGCAACATGACGCCGAGCGTTGTCATGATTGAATATTAACGACACGTGTCTGATCGCATAATCTGGACGTTTTTCGGCAATAGCTCACGTCAAACGGATCATTTGTTGCATGTAGAAGACTCCATCAGTGCTTTCGTAGTCGAGTGGTTAGTGTCACACAGTATCATGCTGGAGGTTCGAGTTCGATTCCCGTTCTGACCGGGGGATTTTCCGACAAAAAAAAATTTCTTCCGACTTGTCACGCGTATTTTAGAGATTGCCCCTCAGAACACATTCAAGGCGTGTTATTTGGCATAGTAAATCTCAACTAAGTGGTACTAACAAAAATGACGCAGTAATCCTTACGTTGAGACAGCTAAAGTTCCACTAAAGTTCCAGGTTGATCCTTCTTCGTATATTCCCAACCGTGTTTGTTTTCCTGACTACATCAATTCCTCTGTGCATTTTGATCTGTCCATGAAGCAGGATATCCATGGAATTCCCGATTATCATCGATCGGGGATCGTTCCTACGATTTTCGAAGTAAAGTATGGGCGTGTCAATTGTGATAATATGTACTTTACTGATGGGTCCTCTATGAATGAGTCCACAGGATTTGGAGTGTTCAACAAATTTTTTAGCACCTCACACAGTCTTCAGAATCCTTGCTCAGTGTATATTGCTGAATTGGCAGCAATACACTGGGCGCTGGACAGCGTCGCCTCACGACCTGTTGAACACTATTACATTGTAACGGATAGTCTGAGCTCTGTCGAAGCTATCCGTTCAGTGAGGCCGGAAAAGCACTCGCCGTACTTCCTTGAGAGAATACGAGAAATTTTGAGTGCTTTATCTAGACGCTGTTATGTCATTACCTTTGTCTGGGTCCCTTCACATTGCTCAATTACGGGTAATGAGAGGGCTGACTCATTAGCAAAGGTAGGTGCAATTGAAGGCGAAATTTATCAGCGTCAAATCGCCTTCAATGAATTTTATTCTTTAGTTCGTAGAAATACCATCGCTAACTGGCATCGCAAATGGAACGAAGATGAATTGGGCCGGTGGCTCCACTCGATTATCCCTAAGGTTAGCCTCAATCCGTGGTTCAAAAGTCTGGACTTGAGTCGGGACTTTATTCGCACCTTCTCCCGACTCATGTCCAATCACTATTCGTTAGACGCGCTGCTTTTTCGTTTTAATCTTGCCGACAGCAATCTCTGCGGTTGTGGCCATGGTTACCACGACATCGAACACGTTGTTTGGTCGTGCGAGTTGTATCTTGTCGCCAGATCGAATTTAGAAAACTCCCTTCGGGCTGGAGGAAAGCAGTCCAATGTGCCGGCTCGGTTAGACCTTGATTACATGTCCCAAATATATGTTTTCCTTAAAGCTATCGATCTTCGAGTGTGATTGTTCATACATCCTTTTCCCCTCCTTTTCGTCCTTCCCTTCCTACTAACATAAGAATAAGTTAAATTGTAAATACATATTAGATGTAAGGATAGTTTTAAGAATTGAGTGTGAAGTGTCAGTGTGAATGAGAATGTGAATGTGAATGTGAGTGCGAGTGTA
Source organism: Toxorhynchites rutilus septentrionalis (assembly GCF_029784135.1). Lineage (NCBI taxonomy): Eukaryota > Metazoa > Arthropoda > Insecta > Diptera > Culicidae > Toxorhynchites > Toxorhynchites rutilus. The sequence goes on from NC_073745.1 coordinate 42,258,009, forward strand.
AACACACATCTCCTTACATCCCATCCTTTTCCTAATGAAAATGTGTCACCCTTCTAAACTCGAGTCGACCGCGAGTAATCGGTTTCCTATTTCATTAACCATAGAATTAAGGAAACAACATGTTGATATATGCTAGTTGAAATATAGTTAAGAGTTTGGCTCCATTAAACTTATGTAACTGAGCCTGTAAAAATAAACGGATTAATAAAAAAAAGTACAGTGCATTACTTTGGCTTTGGTGTTTATGTTCCTGGTTGGCCTGGCCTGGTTTGTCTTTCCTTTCAAAAATATATTAAATAAAAAAATATATAAAAATATGCAAATAAATAAATACAGGGTTTTCCATTTCGGGCTTCTGAAAGTATACAGCCCTGCGCTTACAACCGTTTGACATAGCTGTCAACCAAATCGTCATATCGTTAGTTGAATGTCTGCCATTTTACAATATGGATCGTTTTAGCATCGCACAACGTGTTAATTTTGTTAAATTATATAATAAAAAGGATGAAAAACCGGCAAATGTTTTTCGAGCATTACGGACGGATTTTGGTCGTCATGGACGGCTTACAGAGCACACAATCGCTAATGTAGTGCGTAAATTCGAACAAACTGGATCCGTAGCGGATATTGTGAAACCTGTGCATCATCGTAATGTGCGTTCGAAAATATTGCTGCTGTTGCTGCCAGTGTGTAGGATGACCCGAATGTTTCGATTCCACGGCGTGCTCAGCAATTGGGCTTGTCAAACACATCATTGTGGCGAATTTTGCATTTGGACTTGCACCTACATCCATATAAAACTTGGAAGGGAGTGAAAATAAAATGCGACTAAACTAGTGAACGATCAAACAAGAAAGATATATTTCGACAAACTACAGAGCATTAAATTATCATGGCATGCTTCTTGTAATCGTGTTGCTTCGTTGGCAATTTCAACACTCCTCCTCAATCACGATCTGTTGCAGGCCAATTGATGATCGTAGTCTCTCCAGCTTCACCCTTGGTAGCGGCTTTGTCAGGGCATCTGCTTCCATGGATTCGGTTGGACAATACCGAACGCACAGGACTCCAGATTTCTTCAGATCACGGACGAGGTTGAACCTGGTGTCGATGTGTTTGGTACGCCGGGTATCACCTTCGTTCTGCAGCATGCTGATGCAACTCTGGTTGTCCTCGTGGATGAGAACAGGGTAGTGGACTTCTTCACCGAGGCCTCGCATGAGTTTGATGAGCCACAGCAGTTCCTTGGTTGCTTCTGCCAGAGCTACATACTCTGCCTCGGTCGATGACAACGTAACGCATGATTGTTTCCGGGATGTCCAAGCGATCGGTCCACCTCCAAGTTTGAACAAAAATCCGGAATTCGATTTCCGGTCCGAGCGATCTCCTGCCCAATCCGCGTCAGCATAGCCTTCAAGGTTCCCCTCTCCTCCTAGCTTCAACCGCAAGTTGGCAGTACCCTTCAAGTACCGCAGGGCTCGCTTTGCTTCCGACCAGTCGGTTTCCGTCGGCTTGCTTACTCTGCGCCCGAGAATGGACGCGGTGATCGCCAAGTCTGGTCTGGTACAAACAGCAACATAGAGCAAAGCACCGACAAGGCTTTGGTATTTCTCACTGTTCGGCATTTTCTCCTCCTTTTGCATGATGTTGGGGTAACCAGGATCCATCGGTATCGGTGAAGGTTTCGCTTGTTCCATACTAAATCGAGCCACGATCCGATTGATGTAGCCTTCTTGCGACAGCAGAAAATCTCCGTTCACGTTCCGTTCCACCTGGATCCCAAGGTAGTTTTTCACATTGCCAAGGCAGGAAATCTTGAATTTCTTTCCCAGGAAAGAGCAAACTCGCCTGTATTCGTCATCTCCAAATGATACGATTAGCATATCGTCGACGTAGAGCAAAATAAACAAAAGCTCTCCGTCAACGTTCCTCACGAAAAGACAGTTGTCAGCTTCCGTTGGCTTGTATCCCAGCTGCATCAGGACTTCGGTGATGGTTCTGTTCCAAACCCGTCCGGCTTGCTTGAGTCCATACAAACTCCTCCTTAAGCTGCAAACTTCGCTTCGATTTCCGGTTTCGTATCCGGGGGGTTGCTGCATGAAGATTTCTTCGCTGATTTCTCCATACAGGTACGCCGTTTTGATGTCGATGTGCTTCACATCCATCATCCTCCGGGCAGCTACCGCCAGAAGTGCCCGAAATGTCGTGTGTTTGGCTACGGGCGCGTAGACTTCATCGTAGTCAGTTCCAAACTTCTGACTGGAGCCTTTCGCCACGAGACGCGCCTTGTACCTTGCTACGTTGCCATGCTCATCCAGCTTTTTCTTGAAAATCCAGCGGCAGCCCACTGGTTTCCGGTTGGAGGGCAACTGGACGATTTCCCATGTTTTGTTCTCCTGCAGAGAAGCAAACTCCTCGTCCATTGCTTTCTTCCACTGCTCTCGCTCTGGACCACCCAGGGCTTCTGCGACGGTCCGTGGCTCAGCGGCTTGCTGAATGGCAATCTGGCCTGTTTCGCCATATCTTTGAGGTGGCACTCCCTTCGTCTTCCGGCTGGACGTTCTTGAAGCCACAGGTTCAATTGGTGCGTTGGGGGGACGTTCATTCTCGTCGTTGCCATCGGTGAGCGTGACATCGCAATCAACGTATGGATCGATCGTCTCGTTTTGATCATCCCCTTCGTCGGAATCAGACTCCTCCTCAATCTCCGGTTGCTCACTATGAACGTCCCCTGCAACGATAGGAAAATTATTAGTCTTCGGGAAAGCATGTTCACCGATCGAGCATTCGATGATACTTCCATTTTCTGACGCTTCATCCTGACCGGTGTTGCCCATCGTCAGAAATCGTGCATCTCTGCTGTTCACAATGGTGCCAGTCATCAGGTCCAGGAATCGGTACGCCTTCTGTTGCGATGAATAGCCCACGAACGTCATCTTCACCGCCTTCGAATCAAACTTCGATCTGTTCTGTTTGGGAACCCACACAAATGCCTTGGTGCCAAAAATCTGCAAATGGCTCACATCCGGTTTCTCGTCCCACCATGCCTCGTACGGTGTTACCTGGAGTGCCGTGGTAGGAAGCCGATTCTGGAGGTAGTTTGCAGTATTCACGGCTTCGGCCCAGTATCGCAACGGGAGGTCCGCGTCCAACAGCATGCACTTCGCCATCTCATTCAGAGAACGATTTTTCCGTTCCGCAACACCATTTTGCTGCGGGGTGTACGGTGTGGTAAACTGTTGCCGGATGCCTTCCCGTCTGCAGAAGTCTTCCATTGCTCGATTCTTGAATTCACCGCCGTTGTCCGATCGGATGATCTTCGGCGGCCTGTCAAAGGTGGTCTTCATCTCCATCACGAAGTCCTTCAGCTTGTCCTCTGCATCGGATTTTTCACGTAGGAAATATACCGTCGTGTAGCGAGAATAGTCGTCAATCACGGTGAGATAGTAGCGACATCCACCTTGTGTGACATTTTTCATCGGCCCACACACGTCGACATGGACCAAATCCAACGCGCTTCGATTTCTTCTTGGCTTCTTTGGGAAACGGGAGTCGTGCAAATTTTCCCTCCAGACAGCACTCGCACTGAATCCGCAGCCCACAATCCTCGATTTGCAGTCCTGTCGCTAGGCTCTTCCTCTTCAAATCCTGCAAGGCCTCGTTGTCACGATGACCCATCCTTCTGTGCTACGTGTGCTGACAGTTGGCGGTGTGGCGTTTTTCTTCCACCTTCGTCGCTCTGTGGGCGTTCTTCAAGACGTACAACCCACCAGAAACGACCGCGTTTGCTGCAACCCTTTCATCCTTCAGAATGGTGCAGCCCTTGGCATCGAAGATGACGGTTCCTTTCTTCTCGACCAACTTCCGCACCGAAATCAAATTCGACTCGAGATTCGGTACGTACAACGTATCTGTAAGATTAACTGTCAGATTTTTACCTTCAAGATCGAAGCAACCGATGCGACACGTTCCTTTGCCCCTCGCAACCGTCGTCTTGCCGTCAGCGAGCACCACGTGTTCGTTCACATTTTCATCCAGGTCCACGAAAAAATCCATCTCGGCGCACATGTGCGATGTCGCCCCGGAATCGACGACCCAGGCTGCTGCTTCAACTGCTCCTCTGGCCATGAAGGTGGCTTCGCTCCTATCTTCACGAACCGCCTTTGCCCTGGACGAAGTTTTGCGGGTTTTCCGGTTCTCCTGGTCCTTCCAGTTCTCCTCTTCTCGGTCACTGGCCAACTTCCGACACTCTCGCTGTTTGTGCCCCGGTTTTTGGCAGTAGTGGCAAGTAAGTGGCTTCTTACCAGAACCTGCCCGCAAACCGGTCTCGTTGCCATAGCTACCGATTTTCGTTACCTCGTCGATGAGCTTCCTTTTCACCAACTCCAAAGTGAGCTCGTCGTCCGCCCTGCTCTCGAGGGCCGTCGTCAGCGTGTTGAAAGATTTCGGGAGGCTACTCAACACAATCGCCACCTGCAGCTTTTCGTCCAGTTTCAGGTCCGCCAAGGAGAGACGCTCGAAGATTTCTTCCATTTCGACGACGTGCTTCTCCATGTCCTCGCCCTCACTGTACCGTTTCGTAATCAGGTTTCGCAATAAGGACACTTTGGAAGTCAGGGTTGGCTTCTCAAAATGGTCCCCAAGCTTTTTCCAGGCTTCACGAGCGGTCATTGTCTGCTTGATGAGGCCATGCTGGTTGCTCTCCATCAAGAGCCCGATCGTGGCTCGTGCTCGCTGGTCCCCGTAGTTCCAATCTTCCAACTCAGCAGCGTTTCCCGGATCCGCCGTCGTCGCAGCTTGATCGGCTGGTCTCACTTGGGTGACGAACTTCCACAAATTTTCCCGGATCAGCAGAAGCTCGGTGCTGAACTTCCAGCTGCTGTAATTTTCTCCATTTAGCTTCGGAAACTGGATCTTCTCCATTTCGGCTTCGTTTCAGGAAACAATTTTCACGGATGTTGATTATCGTTGCTAGGCACCTAGTTCTGGGCCCACTAACCACTTGGAAGCGCAGTGCAGTGGAAGCGTGCTGGGCCCATAACCACTTGGAAGGGAGTGAAAATAAAATGCGACTAAACTAGTGAACGATCAAACAAGAAAGATATATTTCGACAAACTACAGAGCATTAAATTATCATGGCATGCTTCTTGTAATCGTGTTGCTTCGTTGGCAATTTCAACAATAAAGTCCAACTGGTACAAAAATTAGAGCGTGGTGACCATGGAATGCGTCGGGCATACGTCGATTGGGTGAACGAACAACAGCAGCTGCATGCTGAATTTTCGCATCAAATTTTCTTCATCGATGAGGCACATTTCGAGCTCGGTGGCTATGTGAACACCCAAAATTTCCGTATATGGGGCTCAGAAAATCCACACGTGATTGTTGAGAGGCCATTGCATCCGCCAAAAGTCACTGTTTGGTGCGCATTAAGGTGTGCGAGGAAGCCCTAGGTGGACATTTGAATGATGTTGTATTTCACACATAATGGCATAAACCAAACTTTAATTTGAAATAAAAGTTTCATCGAAATTCGAATTTTAAGTGTGTTTTATTTCAATTTACTTTCGAAATTTAAAGTTGGAAAACCCTGTATATCCATCCGCAAAAGTGTAAGTTCTATTTTATTCATCGTACCATCACGAATATATACAATCTTCTAGGCAAACGGAACATTACGGACTCCATCCAACTCCTAGATTGAAGTTTAATTATGACACCGATTTGCCGCAACCTTCTTTCAAGAACCTTCTGCCCCGCTCGGCTTGTCGTAGAGCAGCGCGAAGAAAATTAATTAATTATAAATTTCCGGACAAGTTACTACTTTCGTTTAGGTTACTTACAATTAAGAGGCAGACGGGGGATAAGAAATAGCAAATTTTCCTAATTTGCATTTTTCAACCAATGCTGCCAACTTTTTACTTCTGGCTTACTGCATTACTCACTCCGCCGAACGAGACCGGATGGAAACTTTGCTGGTTTACTGCAGAAGTCAGTAACGATAATGGATTATGTTCGGTGCGAAGGGGGAATCTCTCGGAGATAACTTCCGTCCCTTGCGCCCTACCTTATTCATGCGGTACGGATCGATGTATCACTTGAAGCGTTATATTCATCCGTGTTAACCTTTGGGATATTATAAGTTTCTGGTGGCCGAATTGCGAGAACTTAGAAACAGTTCGAACACAAAAATATATATTCAGAACTGCGTCTGGCCAGTTCAATCACCTCCGCATGCAGCAACGGTTCGCTTAAAATGCCGATTCATTGGTCCCCGAATCCATATTCATCCGTTCCCATGTATGCGGTTTAGCATAAGCCACCGTTGTGATCCGCGTTGAAATTCAAATAACTCAGTCATTTCATTGGCGAGATGAGAATTATTCAGCAAGGCATCATCGGCGAATTCCTCGAAGGTGGCACTTCTGTCGCTTCCAATGAACCCTCCCCATGTGCCGCGGGGGATCACCCTAGGGGGCTGAATTTGAAAGTGGAATAGTTTTTCCATAAATTTCTATGTGACTGGCAACATACCTATCGTTTGTACGAGTTTTCTGCTGCAGCTGGTTAGCAACAGGGTAACCTTCCGATCGGTAAGTAGTTCAAGCAGTTTATTGTACTGTTTTGTATAGTCATCCATTTTAAAATGTGCAGATTAGACAGCGGGGCGAGATGCATTTGCATACTCTTGTCGGGACAGACCGCGAGGGTTCATTGACAAAACGCTGCTGAGATGCTAGCTCGTTTGTTACCATGTGTTACTCGTGAAGTGCGGATCAGTTCGTTGATCTCGATGGTCGGGGATATTTGAGATCGTTGTCCTCCTCGTTGCCGTTGAGCGTATCTCCCACAAATCCAACATTAAATTGAAGATGTTCTCCGCTCAGGCAGAACCCACTTCCTGAGTCGAATAATAATAATTCGATCTGGGCGTCTTAATTGTGAATCGGATGAGCACAGGTGCCAATCTTCATCACAACAGCACCACTGCCTCGTTTCGGCTTATCATACAATCCAGGGAGTGTATTTATGACTGACACGTGAGATTGCTCTTCTTCGCAACAAAGGTGCCTGTTACATATTAATTTCAGCCAATTGCTATGTAATTTCGGCGAAGGCGGTGCCTACAAAAGGGGAAGAGGAAGGGTGTGAGGCATATGATATAATATTCGGAACTTAATTGAATGGAAATATCTGCTCCGGTGGAAATCGAAACGAGATTCTACTCTTCATTTGGGAGATTATGTGGAAACGATTGCTTCCCTGATTAAATGTTCATCGAAGAGCGAGGGGCGCGATTAACGAGTGTTGATTAGGAAATAAGTTAACGCCATCGTTTTGTGCCACTGGGCGATATTGTCTTCCCAAACTTTATCCGACACATATTGCTCTGTTCCGGAAATGAAGCTTCGGAACATTGTACGGACTGACCGTTCTCAAAGTTTGCGCTCATCGTTTGCCTCGTTCGACGGAGCAAATTTTAAATGAGTTTTGGCCTTCATGCAAACGATAGAAAACTCAGAACAAATTTCCGGTACCATAGCGTGTTCTCCGTTCCCTGGTACTGACTTCCTTCTATCTCCACTTCAACGTTTATTTATTTTTTGACAAATGAAAAAATATGGAGTCCTCCCGCATCCGTTCCCAACCCCGGAGGCATTCGGCGCCGAGAAAAATCCAGAAGGGATCGTTTTTCTTCTCGAGAGTGTATACATTCGTTGCTACACCCTCTCTCCGTCCCACCGACACGGAAACGGTCCTCATGGCAACAAACCACATTCTCGTTAGAAGAAGAAGAAAAAAAGGATGGATGCAAGACTTTCGCTTGGCTCGCGAAGGGCAATCTGAACGTCATCAAGTCAACTCATCAATCATAAGCCCGTTCTGGCTAGCAGAACGAAATTGGCGCTCGAAGCGCCCGTGGGTTGCAAAGGGTAAATTTACATAAAACATGTTGCGCCCTCGATTTACCCGCGCAACCTGTTGGGTTGAAAAATAAGGGTATTTGTTTCGTTTTTTTGTTGTTAGCCAAGAATGCAAATCAATATGTTGAGGAATTTTTGTCGTCCAGTCGCTTGGCTTGGATTTGCTGGGGGCATACTTTGCGATGGGCTAAAGCTCAACGGTCATGATCTTGCTGAAAAAAAGCTGCGAGAAGGTCACATTCGTGGCATTACTTTAAATGTAAGAAACAGTCGAGGTACATTTTTACTTTCGCTGTTTTTCGATGGATAGCTTTAGTGGTATGGGGTAAGTGATGTATTGAATCGATGGAAGATGTCATATTAAGGGGGTATTCTAGTCTAGATTTGGAAAAAAAGTTTTTTTCGTCATAAGTTAAGTTAATACATTCGAGAATATGCCCTTGGAAGGACTTTTCGAAATTCTCATCGTTTACCGGGCTACAGTCATTTTAGTGATGCGGTATCGATTATTGTACGGCCTTGACTCAAACGCCTTTTTCTTAAAACTACTTTTTACAAGCTGGCGTACACGATACCTCAAATTCTACTGAACCGATTCATATCAACACGGTTTTTCCGTCTGTTTTTTTTTCACCAAAAACGGAACTCGGAGAAAATACAAACTCGAAATTGATCAAATATTATAGGATCGATTTTTTTACATATGTAATTTGTTTATTTTCTAAAGACAAAAAGTTATTATAAAATAATTATTTGCATTTTGTTTTCTAGCTTAAAATCCAATGAAATTAATGAAATAAAACATATAACTTTCTTATCTTTTTAGAAAGAGACAATCATAGTTCGACAATGTTGTAGTCCCAGTTATTTGAGACATCTTTGTGAAACAATTTTTTCTCTATCTCTTGAAATAACCGATATAGCGCTTTTTTCTTAGTTGAGTTAGGGTCACCATGAAAAATACTGGTTTTTGCTCCTTTCAAACTCTACATGCTAACTGTCTTAAAAGACTCTTAGAGCTTACTAATACAAACATTTTGCGATGCAGAACTTATAAATATCTCAACTCCACTCAAAGTTATTGATATTTTTTTCCCAAAAAATACACTTTCATATTTTGTTTGTCGTTCTTCCTGGGGCAAACATAGAAACTGTTTGTTGGCGGAATTTGAAAGAACAAATTCCACTCTATAGAATATGTGATTTTCAAACTATGTAATTTTAGGTGTTTTAGTAAATTAAAATTGAAATCATGAGTTTTTGGAAGAAAACTCATCAATAACTTTGAGCAGGATTGAGATATTGACAAGTTCTGTATCGTAAAATGTTGGTCTTGATAAGATCCAAAAGTTGTATGAAGACAATTTCGATGTAGAATTTTATTTTTATTTTATTTATTCATGGTTACCCTAATACAATTTAGATAGAAAGCGCTGAAAAAAAAATTGTGGTATATCTTTATTCTCTAGGCAAGAAATGTTTTCGACAAAGTTCTTACATATGATAGAGCGCTCATTTTATGTTATCAAAAATAGGGTGACCAAAATTGTCGATGAAATAAAACAATATAACTTTCTTATCTTTATAGATAGAGATAAACATATAGGGTCTTTTAGATTATACGCTCACGCAAAAAAATCGAGTAGCTCCTTATAAAATTTTTTTCGCTCCGTAGATGGTAACACTGCATTCCCCACTTCGGGACGATAATATTCGGCTAGTCGTTCAGTCTGATCGGATGGTTTTGAGTGTCAAGATGTACAATTTACAAGAACGTGTATTTTTAGTGAAAGCGTATTACTCGAGCCGATAGCAACGTCACTGGCGCTACCTATCGGGAAATGCTGGAAGATGAAGTCTTCCCTGTCATGATGCCCAATTTCGAACGTTTCATCTTCCAAAAGGACGGAGTGAAGCCTCATACCGCCGATGAAACGTTGTTGTTTCTGCGTATAGTTTTCAGAGATCGCGTCATCTCCAATCGCTTTCTTTCCCTGTTTAACTGTGGATGGAATTAGCCGCCGTATAGTCCGGATTTAAGTCCGCTCGATTACTTCCTCTGGGGGTACGTGAAGGACCGTTGCTATGTTAATAAGCCACCAAATTTGGAGAAACTTAAAGAAGAAATAACTCGGATTTTCAACAGCATCGAAGTCGTAATGTTACAGTTTTGCATGGACAATTTTGTTCACCGTTTAAAACGCTTTATCGAAAAAAGGGGTGGTCACATCAAAAATGTCCTAAAATAATTTTTATTTTCGTTTATAAAAAAATAAAAATCGGTTCACTTTTGTAGAAATTATTAAAATTTGTTGCGTGAGTGTCTAATCTGAAAGACCCTGTACAATCAATAAATACCGGAATCCGGTTTCGCTAGTGTAGTTTTAGTTGAAAACCTGACCAAGAACATCAACTTCGCTCTCGTTGGTTTGGGCCTGTGACATGCGATTTGAGCTTACACCCAAAATTGATTCTTAGCACATGTTTTGTCATCCCGATTTACTACATTAAATGAGCGTAAAAATAACAGAAAATGTCATGACTCTCAAATACTGGTAAGCATTTGTATAATATATATGGTACGGCAATATAAGATTGATACGAGTGGGCGAAACAAGAGACGCGTTTCAAATAAGCACGTATTACAACATATGTAAACGGCCCAGACCGAGATGGATATAGATCTCCTTTATGCTGGAAAGCGTTTTCTAAGAGTAAAATAAGAAAACACCTTCCAATTTCAATTTGTTATGAGTTGTAATATTATCACGCTTCAGCGCAACAGCATCATTAGCTATGTGGGTGGCATGGTCGTAAAAAACAGTCTTCAATTCTAGCCGGCCTTGGTTCGGTCCCCGTTGACGTCGTTTGGACTTTTTGTGGGTGCAATCCCAAAGAGATGAAAAAAGAAAGAGATGTCTGCTTCCATGCATACAAATATTTTAAAGCGTTGGGGACAGATAACATTATTTGCTCATTTGAAGCTACAAGGTATGAAAAGACATGGTTTCTGCCGAAAATGAAATGCTTTCTAGCAACGCTAGTTTGGAGCTATTCGATCTTTTCGCTACGCCGAAACCCCATTTGTATCTGCTCCCGTGTGCATTGGCCCTGTCGCGATGCAACAATCATCTTATATTTTTATTTTATTATGGATGATTGTTTGGTGGTGCAAATTATGCAGCCGCGATCATAAATATAAACAAAGTGGAAGGTAGCGGAAGAGGAATATTTGCGCTAGAGCATGAATAATGGATCTCTTCTGAGGCAAGCATTCAACTTTTTCTCTATTCGAAGCAATGAACATCGCTTGTTTTCCGTCATCATGAGGACTTCGTTGGGCCTTTGACATTGCATGAATGCATGGAACTGACGGTATGGCGAAACAGACGTTAAGGTTGTGCGCCACATAATTATTTGAGGAATATCAAGCCAAATCATAGTGAATGTCATGTTGGAATGTTATGAGTTATTTGGGTTCGCGTGCCAATCGCAAAACTGTCTTCAACAAAGATGACATTTGTGCTAATCTTGATCATAATAAAGGAATGCAACTCTTTTCGAGGTTATTGATATACACAGACTGAATTTATTTCGTTTATTTAGTCAACAAGAAAGTAAATGTCATTCTGAAATTTTGTATGTGATTGGGTTGCGCTTGCCAGTAGCAAAACTTTCTTCACTAAGGGTAACAGCTACGCTTATCTCGAGCATGAGAAAGTAATGTAACTTTTTTAGAGGCCAGTAATATTAAAAGAAGTGTTTCCTTTGAGAATAGCAAATTTTTTTAATCGTTCTGTATTTTAGATACTGAATAACAAAAGTGCTACGAATTTTATTTTGTAAGGCGCCCAAATTTTATATTTTCAATCAAACGGTGCAATATGGCCCATCAGAAGTATAATATGCTCATAAGCTGTTTCTCTCAGAGACTATAAAGCTCTGAGAAACAGCTTGTATGAATGAGAGATTCAATCCATCTATTCCCTTCATGCCCACCAGCGAAGAGAAGAAACCGTTTCTCCGGTTTTGAGAACATTTAATTTTGTAAAAACATACTGAGGTCATTTAAAAGTATGTGAAAACAATTGTTTGTGTGATTTATCGAACATGATTTAGAAATATCGTGATGGTTTGCCCATTTTTGTTTATTATGATTAGATTCGAAGACATTCATTCGTGTCATGCAGAGATATTTGAAAAAATCATCTGGCATCCCTCACAAGCTATTTCTCACGTGAGAATGTTATCCGGCTGAAAGCGAGCAAATTGCCCCGATCGAGGGTATGCCATACTGTTCGATGGTAAGCTGATGCGGAAAATATCAAATTGAGAAGGAAATGAATCCTTCCTTACCGTTTACTTCATCTGAGATATCCACTGGGAACTCGACTCAATAAATATAAACTCGACTAATAATAAATACGCCTCTGAATCGGGTTCAAGCAAACAAAAGCAACAAAAACCTTATAGAAATGATGTAGAAAATTGCATCGAAAATCGCTTCCAAAGAAAATTATTTTTTCTTATTTTTTTAAAGCATGTTACAAATGTAAAACTTGCATGGTAGGATTCTATTATTGACTGTCACGATTGCCATTTCTATTTTGCTGGTTTACGAGATAATCAGGCGGGTCAAATTGCCCGGCAGGCGCGTTTTAGACACATCTCCTCTAGCATGATATTTGCAAGTATTGCCATTGTTATTATTTCTATTCAGTGTCAAAGAAAGATTGTTGTAGTTATGATATGTGGAATAATGGTGCTGGTGCAATAAGTATATAATCGCCTGTAGTCGAGTGTATGTCAATTGCGAAAAAGGCCACTGGAATAGCGTTCGAGGTAAGTTTTCAATACATTGACATGAAACAAAGTGCGACATGCGATCTGCTTGTATTTGTTCTGCGAGGGCAAGAATGAATCATCAATCAATTATCGTCAACTGATTCTACAATAAAAAAACATTTCAGGTCGACCAAACCATTCTACAAAATCAAAAATGATCGTCTATCACCTCATGATGGATTCTGGATGAATTTATTTTTTTCGTGGGAGAAAGGTGTATTTTGACTTTAAGGGGTTCAATAAAAAAAAAAATTCTTTTTTTATCCAAAAAACGAAAAATATATGCATAAAAACAAATATTTTGTTTTGGCTCGATTATATATCGAATTCGATTATATACAGTGAAAAGAAATCTGAGACTCAATCGAGTCCGCCTTGTATAGCGAAAATAAAAGACCCAAGAGGGAATCACAGAACCATTTGAGAAAATTAATTTGATTGATCGAAACAAAAGAGTTATTAATGAATTTCTGGGAAACAATCTATTAAAAAACACTCTTTTTGACCAGTTCTCACGTGAACCGTTTATTAAATACATAAATTAAGGACAAAATCTCAATGATTAATTTAATGTCAATAAACAACCGCCAACGACTATATTTTACTGTCTTTTTATAATATTTATTCAGGGATACCTACTGCCTGTTTTGATCTGAATCGCTATCAATTCGGTGTAAAATGTGTATTAAAGCTGGAGAAAACTACTTCGAATAATAAAATCAACAAATATTGAAAAAATGCTTGTTTACAAGTGCATTTTCACTACCTGACCCGAAACTCAATTGACACATTGTGAATGTTATTTTGCCTTTAGCAGATTTTACCACACGATGAATTCACAGAAATTTCACAGCGCTGAAGTGTGTTGCTAAAGTAATAGGTATTTCTGTTCACTGAAAAGAGTGAACCTTTCGATTGATTATGGAATTGTATTCCTTTGAAAAATAAAACAAAAAAATCGAGCAGATTCTGAATCAGTGAAGATGCCGCTATCGCATGAATCTCGGACAAGTCAATAACATCTCCTTTTTTTTTACAAAATGACGGCCGTTTGAAAACAAAATGCGGATTAAAACGTTTTTTCTTATGTCCTACGATTTTTTGAAAATAGTAAAATTTGAAAAATATCATATTTTTGAGGTTCATGCGATAGAGAAATTCCTGTAGATTGTATCCATATAAATTCGACACGAATCGGTTCAGTAGAACTTAAGATATCGTGTACGCCAGTTTGAAAAAACTAGTTGTGAGAAAAACACGTCTGAAGTTCATTGTTATAGCCGTACCAGGTTAGATATCGCATCACTAAAATGTCTCTAACTCGGTAAATAATAGGATTTTCGATATGTCCTTCCTAGGGTATATTCGTGAATGCCTAAACTACAGAAATATGAAGGAAAAAAAATTATTTTTTTTTAAATTTCTAGACTAGAATACTCCCTTAAAGTGATGTAAACTCTATTACCCATTATTGCACATTAACATTGATTCGTGACAAAATCTCACGATGTGTCTTAGCTTACTTATCTAAACGATTCGTCCAATTTTTGCTCAGAAGCTGTTGATGATGAAATCAAAGTACATAATTAGATTGAAGAATCTAAGAAAATCGCAATGTAAAACCCGTGATTGTTACTTCCATGCTTTCACTCTGCTTTTATCGTGGCGGATGCTCGAATCAAAGCGTATTTTTGTTTTGCTGCGGTTTTTTTTTCTTATGCAGTTCCTCATTGACCGATCGACCCTCATTCCAAAAGCGGAAGTGTCATACCAAAAGTTGAACTCGGAACGATTGACACTGACTGGAACGTAAAGAAACATGCTTAAATTTCATGCTGGCGTCAGATGAAACACATGAGTACAGGTTTTGATATGATAAGGGGTTATCCTTTCACCAACTGAAAGCATCCCAAACTTTTTTGCGATTCATGAATTTATTATGCAATATCCCAGAAAAAGGGAGCGAACGGAATGGTAGCATTTGATGTTCCAATGTTGAAAACAAAAGCCGGAGTCCAGAACTGTCAATCCAAGCAGCAATTAAGGGTGACATTGCAAACAAATAAGGATACATGAAAAACAGCCAATAAAAATACGAATGTCAGAAATGCGAAACTTCCGACGACATTAAAGAAAAAAACAATATAAACCAGCGTTGGCATTTTAATTGAGTATATTTGTGGCGAGAAATTTTCTCCACAATTCCCCCTTTAATTACCGGACAAGGTGACCCCAGCTGTTTTTTTCTTGTTTATTTTTTGCAAATTCGAGCAATCAAGCCAAATGTTACCGCTGGAGCGCGCTGCTATTAATTCCACCCACGCATCTGACTTGGCTCTCTGTCTCCGAAAGGGGTAACCTCTCGTCAGCATCAGGGCGCTTCTCTTTCGAATAAATTAAGCGCTGGAAAACAACACAACTTTGTGCTCTGCTCGGTTCTTTGGAAACGCGCAAACTGTTTTCGGTATTAATTCCCGGCGCTGCCGGTGCTGATTAGCATAAAATAATTTATGCAAAATCAACCCCTCACCAGGCGGGAGCGGGAAAGGAATGCGGGGGGAGCGGGTGATATTGAACGTGATGGTGTCCAAAAATATGTTCCCCAGGAAGAGGGCAAGAATTGGGGTGTGTGGTGACGTTTACTGTTAATTAATTAATCATTCCTGGACCGAGGGATCGTTCGGAGTGATGGTATGGAAAATAAATCTGTTTGTTAGTGTTTTACCTGGTGTCATTCGAGACTCACCTGGACGGTGTCCTCCAACAAATCAGGGTGTGTGCAGTTAAATGAGTTAGTTAGTATGGATGAATCGATGCGAATAAATTAGGCAGACATTAGATTCGAATTAAATTCACCGTGAATTATGTAAACATTTCAAATAGTACTAACAATGAGATAGTGATTATGTAGGGATTTTTCTTGTCTTAATTGATATAAATGCATATCGCTAATCGTTCGGATACTGACAATTTTAGTACAATTGATTCCATCAAAAATACCTAATTTTTTTTCACTTGAATGGCATATCATATTGTTCTAGCTCGAATACGGAAAACCATTTCCAGACTGTGATGTTAAATTTTTCGACTGTGTAAGCAAATAAATGACATTTAACGAGATCACGATCCAAATGTGTTTGTGCCATTTATTCTCGTTCCGTCCACCACCGGTCCACCCGACAAGGGCAAAAAGGGAGCGCGCATTCATATTTGATTGACTGGAATAAAACGTCCGACTGTGTCCATTTTTTCCAACGTCTTCCTCCCCCAGCGGTAGAGATCTATTCACTGTGACTTTGGGTCTCCAACAAAGAGCATCAGTGACCGGCCAGGACAAAGATGGGCCGGGGGACGGGCGAAAAGTTTTCCAAATAGCCTTTGGCAGAAGAAGGCCATCCCACTAACGAGTTTTCGCCCAGTCATATTTGGGCAAAAAACGGCAGAATTTAATTTCCGCTTTAGAAGATATGACTTCGAGATATCTTTGTTAGCATTTGTGGAAATGAATTGAGAGAAAATGGTCGTCCCACTGCGTAACGCTGGGGCGTAAGAGGCGACACTCGGCTCTCGGGCACTGTTACAGCTTCCTCGGACCAACGAGGATTAAATTGTGGATAGGGAAGGGTGTAGGTTAAACAGAAACCGAACCAATATTGAGTTTCTTATCGAGAGTCTCTAATGGATTGAAAATGGAACATGTGTTTTATTGAACGGAGCCACTTATCGGATTGGATCCACGCTGGATGGTGGACGGATTTCAAGATAAATATTGCCGGGGCCATTCGAAGCGGAAGATTTCCTTCTCATGTTTGATTATCTATCGAATTTGTACCCAAACATGTTACGCTAGAATTAACTAGCCGAACTTTCGTAGCCCTTCGAGTTGAACGTTGCGCTCAATATACGACGGAAAGGCTGATAAATGATGCAGATGAATAAATCATGGATTAAATTAAGTCAATACTGAAGGGCATAGGAGGATAACGTTCCCATAACATATTTGGAAAATAGTTTATTTCGGCGTTACAGTTTTGGAGTAGTGTAATTTTTGCCAAAACAATGGGAAAAGCGAAAAATTTAGCGCTTAGAAATTTCGTTTCAAGTTAGGTTGTGCTCCGACAATCTCTTTGAAACTAGTCGAGTCACCATGTACATCGTGTTTCTCTGTTTAAGGTGGCTACAAAGTTACTGAAGAGTACCTTTTCTACTGGACTCCCATGCGATTTTCGACATCCTTCGGACTGATCAACACACTGTAGTCACTGATTTTCGTGAGTTTTTCATCGGGATTCTCAAGCAGTCCATGTAGTTTGGAGTTCATTGGTCTTCGTCGTTCTCCGTCGTTTGTCTGTACTTCACCATAGATGGTTCGCAGTATCTTCCGTCCGAAAATTCCACGGAAGTAAGGACCCCTGCGATGAGCGCAGTTTTCTCAAGTCTATAGGTGACTTCCAATCTGATCAATGTTCTATACTATGACGTAAACATCATTAGAACTTAGAAGTAGGCACTATTTTCAGATTGGATGCATCTGTGGATCAGCAATCCTCTGCAATCCTCTGCACGGTTCGAATGGATTCAAAAGTATGTCTGTGTAACACATACTTTATCAAAGGTAGTGTGTGGACTCCAGAATGCACATTGACAGCCATACAAATGAAACACAAATTTCTGCATTACTCTAGAATTAATCAAGCAAATGAAACGAAATTTGGCATGTGGAAGTTTTAGGGTGCAATAAATGTTTCTATGGTGGTTGGACACTTCACTCCCCACTCTAAGGGGGGGCTGCCATACAAATGAAACATAAGTTTCTACATTACTCGAGAATTAATCAATCAAACGGAACCAAACCAAACCAAATTTGGCATGTATAGATTAATAGATTTTTTGTATTGGCTTAAGGGCGCACGAAACGTTTCTATGGTGAATAGACACTCCCTCCTCCTCTCTAAGGGGAGAAGAGGAGAGGGGTCTGTCTTTATTCTATCATATTTTCTGTATCAAACATTTATTCCATGTAACGGAGAAACATGTTATTTGCAAGTGGTTGAAAAATCTTTAACGAGAATTGTGTCCGAAAATATTCTGATATTATAAAAATGAGTTTTGGTAGAAGTACTAGGAATTTTTTAGTAAAAGGTAAATTCAACGAGGTCGATTAGAAGATCAATCAATGAACAGTTCTGCGATTGGACTCATGAACTTGCGCTTAGTAAGAAAACGTGAATGTTTGAAGGTATTGATAACAAAAAAACAAATGTTGGGCGGGACGAAGTTTTCTGGGTCAGCTAGTAATAAAATAAAAATATATACGGTTTGTTTTCGGATGTTTTACAAAATGTACTTTCTTTCTAGTCGAATAACTGACTATTTTCTGTTTATACAAAAAGAATCTTTGCGAACTGGGACCGACACTGATATTCTGCAAACACTCTTGATGCGCGCTGAATGGAAAGCGCAGCAAGAAAAAATCGGGGTTTAACGTGTTTACAATATAGTGAAAGTGTTTACTACTTCGAATATTATTTTAGAATGCATCGAATTTTTTGTAATAGATTATGTTTTTCGTTACAAATAAATTTGATGAACGTCCTTTTACGTTTGATATGATGCTCAGGACTACCAAAATATGTGAACGGAAGAATTGTCAAACGATCATTGTATTTTACATTTCTCTCTGAAATTATTTCTTATCTCATGTTTACGTAGTTCTCGAACCGCGAAAGTTCATTCACCTCTTGTATCTGAAATGACGATTTTCCCAAGCTTCTCAGTTTAAAGTACGTTTTAGGGAAACATTTTCCCGTCTGCACGACGACAAGCGAGTACAAAAGTACTCAACATCAAAAAATACCCCCGACTTGCATGTATTTGCAAAGCGGATTCTCCCAGGCACATTAATTTGGAAGTCCGTGTTAGGAGAACACAGCTCAGTGGGAAAAAAATACCCCTGACTTGCATGTTTTGATGAAGCGGTTTCCCCCAGGCACATTGATTTTGAAGCCCGTGTTAGGGAAACACAGCTCGGCGGGAACAAAAATACCCCCGACTTGCATGTATATTTGCAAAGCGGATTTCCACAGGTACTTCGATTTTGGAGTTTGTGTTAGGGAAACCGTAAATCGGGCCAATCAAATCTTGGCAGCACGGACGGCGCCAGTGGTTGTGTGGTTAGCGTAACAGCCTCACAATCCGATCGGTCTGGGTTCAATCCCAACTGGCGTCGTTGGGATTTTCTGAGGCGAAAAATCTCTGGTTACGGCTCATGAGTTGTTGAGTCTGATAGGTAGGAACAGGTGGAGTCGCCTCCCTGATGTCGGTGATTGGCACTAAAGTGGCGGAAATAGGCCGACGAAGAATAAGCGAAGATGAAAAAAAACTTGGCAGTTAGGACTTGACATTTTACAGCTATTCAATTGTTCATCTCATGAAAAATAACATTTTATTAATTGTGATAGACGCGTAGAAATATTTCCTATCAATTGATGCAGACATCTTTCCGATCTGTTAAGAAATGTTCGAGTTATAAGCATTCGAAATACGGGTAAGATTAGCTAACACATATCGGCAGAACAAATGTATGGGAAAATAGTTCTTCCAGTTATCATGAATTTAATCCATTTAGAGATTAGCGAACTGTAATGTATAGCATATCCAACAAATCTTAGAGAATTTCCGATTCGATTGGTATGCAAATGATGAGAATTCGTTCACAGTGAAAATAGTTATTAACGTTAACTTTATTTCATAAAAACGTGATCTGTTTTCTGATTTGGCACTCTTCCTGAAAGACGTAGTTCTACGACAAAAAAGAATAGTTACAGTAATAAACCGGAAATAGCAGCTTTGAAGTATGCGATCTGATAACGCAAACAGAATGCTTTTCATACAAAATTTCAATTCAAAATTTGAGTAATACGATAGAATGGGAAGAACAAAATAACTTAGATTTTGCCACAATGTCTTCGAGAAAACAAGAGAAAATTGCTATGGGAAAAACACTGCACCTAAAATTTCCTTTCCACCTATCATGTTATATTGCGTTGTTTTACGTGTCCATGTGATAAACTATAAATAACTATAAATTCCGCATGCTGCACGGAGAATAATGTTTAGATCACACATATTGGACGGAAAAAAAGATTTTTCGTTTATTAAAAAATAATCTGTTTCGATTATATCACGTAAAATTTTTTTTGAGCGTGATCTAAAGGGTGTGTCACATCAAATTGCATCACGGAAAAAACGCTGTAGAAATTCGCCCAGTAGACCGATCCTTTTGAAAATTTTAGACAATAAAATAAAAACTATTAAACAACTTTTGGCATTTTCTTTTTATTCATTCTTCGAGCCCAAGCCCGTATGCTCGCACCTTCCTATTTACCCCGTCCATAAGGTTCTGTACAACGTCAGGTTGTAGTTTTTTTTGAACAGAAATCCATTTTCTCTTGAAGTCCGCCTCCGATTTGACAACTTTTGGGTTCTTCCGGAGGGCCTGCTTCATAATCGCCCAATATTTCACTATTGGGCGAAGCTCCGGCGCGTTGGGCGGGTTAATTTCCTTTGGCACGAAGGTGACCCCGTTGGCTTTGTACCACTCCAACACGTCCTTTGAATAGTGGCACGAAGCGATATCCGGCCAGAAGATGGTCGGGCCCTCGTGCTGCTTCAATAGTGGTAGTAAGCGCTTCTGTAGGCACTCCTTAAGGTAAACCTGCCCGGTCATCATGAAGGGGGCGCTCCGCTTTCCGCAAGAGCAGATCGCTTGCCACACCATGTACTTTTTGGCAAACTTGGATAGTTTCTGCTTGCGAATCTGCTCCGGAACGCTGAATTTGTCCTCTGCGGAGAAGAATAACAGGCCCGGTAGCTGACGAAAGTCCGTTTTGACGTAGGTTTCGTCGTCCATTACCAGGCAATGCGGTTTCGTCAGCATTTCGGTGTACAGCTTCCGGGCTCGCGTCTTCCCCACCATGTTTTGCCTTTCGTCGCGGTTAGGAGCCTTCTGAACCTTGTATGTACGCAGGCTCTCCCGCTGCTTGGTCCGCTGGACAAATGAACTTGACAAATTCAGCTTATTGGCGACATCCCGGACCGAACTTCTCGGATCACGTCTAATCTGCTTAACTACGCACTTGTGATCTTTTTCACTGACGGAGCATCCATTTTTACCGTTCTTCACCTTCCGGTCGATGGTTAGGTTCTCGAAGTATCGTTTTAGTACTCTGCTGACCGTGGATTGTGACAACTCCGGATTCTCGAAATGAGTGTACAGGATTAATTCACGACGCTCTTTTTCGTTCGACGACATTTTTCCAAATTTACGAAAAATTGACAGTGAAGCATGGCCAACGTGAGCTATACACTCTTATCTGCTTATAAGCGAAAGCTGAAGATATAATTCCTAAAAATTAAATTTCTACAGCGTTTTTTCCGTGATGCAATTTGATGTGACACACCCTTTAATCGAGATGTCACTTTATTACAATCAATTCAATCTCCAGGTCGAATTGCAATAATTAGTGACCGGAAACAACTCTCCTGTTCTAGCTTACTTCACATGACTTACTTCACATGACATTGCCGTTTTACTGCGCATAACGCAAACCGACCGTGTTCGCGACAAGACACAAGCTGTGTTTTGTGTTTTGAAAAGCGCAACAAAGTAGAGTTCAACGTCGTCTCGAACCGATAATTTTCACTAATTGATGGCATTACCAAATAAAATCCAATCTCGCCCGGCACCTTATTAGGCATTCCGCTCCTGCTCCCATCTTGAACAATTCATATGCAATACACTTTTATTACCATACCAATTACCTTTCCCGCCGCCGTCGGATCGTGCGCGGGGCTCAAACTATTAAATTTAATATCGCTCCCATCTCATATCCCATTCGTTTCCATCATCTTCCACCCACGCGCGCGAGCTCCCTTAATATTCGTCACGCAATGATCGCTCTCTTCCACAATCGTTTGTGTCAATCGTGAATGCGCTGAATTAGCATAAACAGTAACATCAATATAGCAAATCCAGAGAAGTATTCCCGCTACACTCTGGTTCTGGTGTTTGAAAAAGTCGACGACGGCAAACGACGCTGATGACATCGCGAACAAGGCTTCCTGCTCCACCTACTCCACCCCACTCCGGTCACAGCCCATGGAGATCATCAGAAGAAACCACTCGGGAATATTTTAATGTCAAACGTGATGTTTCAATAAAATTGCTTCCAACCGTGATTTGCAAGCTACTGCTCACTGCTCCTTGCTCGGGAACTAATAAGGAATATCTGGCCAGAATAGCTCGTGGAAACGCCGCGGGCCGATATGAGTATCGTAAAATAACCAATTCCATTTGCGGATTGGCGAATTTATGTAATGCGAATATTGTTTGCTGGTTTCGATGGTTTCAGTTTCACAATTTTTTATTGTTGTAGCGTTTTGTCTGGTAAACGTTCGCTTGAAAGAGCACTGCTGCGGATGATCGATAGGGTTCCGTCCCGCCGCCAGGTGATTCATGTCGAACGCTTGTGAGCGCCCATACGCACACCCAAACTGAACTTTGATTGATGGTCGAAATTTTGCGTTGTGACAAAAATAATTGCCCGATATTTATTGCTTCCCGCTTTCGGTGTGTTGTGTGCGCTATAACATATATTAAACCGCTCCGAGGGCAGAGGTTATGGTCCCCCCGCGCACCGAATAGAAATCTGGCTCCGATTCGGTGCCATCGATAAAGTCACTTGAAACGGCCCATCGAACACAACACGGGGCCCGCGAGGTAAACGACATCTGATAGACAATAAATCGCTGCGTGGTTATGACCTGGGCAATAAATTACTCGCAATTACACGGGTTAGCTGTCTTTTGTGCTGCAAATGGCACAAAATGTTCCACGGGATTTGTGACTATTTGTGGGGCGCGCACCCATCCGATCTGCGTGATTGTACTGGAGAGATTACCCACAGAACAACATGTCCGGGACTCGGTTTTAATCTACCTCCATGGAGTCCTGTAAAATGTCAGATTTCGTGTCCTTTCTAAGGGTTTGGTAAGCAGTGTGCTTAGGCACGATGTCAAGAATAATGTGTTGGGATGGAAGCGGAGGGCCTACCTGCTTGTTCTGTCTCGCACTGGGGCTTTAATTTACAGCAATTCTTCTTGTTTGAAAGCTTTATTTCTTCAGTTGTCAGACGAAACAATTTAGATGCACTGAAGAACTTACATGACAAAATACATATTGTCCAGAAAGTTCGAGCAGTATTGTTCTCGGTTATCCGATTCGCTACAGATATCTAAAAATTCATGAGCTATGGACACCAAAAATTCAACTTGTCACCTAATCATCTAACTCAGTTATTTGAATCGCAACGATGTATGGGCTTCACATAATTTGACCGAAACCATTTAACGAGTCGCATCTTCATCGGCCAATAGCTTTTTAAATGCTACAAAAACACTCCGTTTTTGGAACAAATCATGATATGCGATGAAAAATGGATCATTTATGACGATGTTGAGCAAAACTATTTTTTGGGTAAGCGAAATGAATCACTATTAGTGGCCTGCAGAGCCGGTCTCAACTCGGTCTGTGTCTAGCGGGACACCTTCGACTCTTTGGACAACATAAAGAAAGCATCTTGATTGAGCCATGAGCAGATTGTGATTCTTATTTGTTATTAATTTGGCAAATTTTGTTCATCTGTGTAAATTAGAACGATTTGGTCGGTGTTAAGTCGGACCGGACCATGTGACTTCGAGAAAAACGAATTTGATGTTTATTGTTCTGCAACTTTCGTGTCTTTCAATTTTCGTTCATTATTGTTCCAATGAAAGTTTGGCTATTCACCGATAATACTGTGACGTATACCAATTGTAAAAACAACAAGTATCACGCCCAAAATAGACAGTTTTCGGCTTGCTACACGTACATGGTCCACTGGTTGGTTCACTTAGACTGAACAATTTTAAAATAGTCTTCAATCAATTAACAGTTGTACAGTCACAATGTGTTTATATTGTTCCATATTTACCATCATATTTCCGCAATGTTACGTAACGTAACTCTCAGGGGAGAGAGGTGGTTTCAAAGTTTTTTTTTTGTTTTGACGTAGGACTACGTCTTTCATTTCTATACTGGGGTGTAAGTTCAAAGTTTCGAAAACAAAAGCGTTACGCCGGAGAACGAGATTTTGAGCGTTAATAGCTCCTACACAACTCAACGAAATGCTATGATAAACATTTCATAAGAAAGATAAAATGTCTACGCGTTATATGCTTGTTACTTTTTGATCCAGAAACTTGTTTCAATAGCCCTAAAATTGCGAGTACGAGGGTGGAGATGTAATGCGGAAGTAAAGTTTTTCCAAGGGCCTTTCTCAAGGCTAGAGACGAATGAACTGAAAAGTTCAAAGTCTCTCTAATTCAATATCGTCATCATCAGATCCGCTCAGTTATGCAACGATTGACGTACGATCGCTGGAATGTATGGATGTTTCCCTAACACATAAAACAAAACCATGGAGCCAGGGGAAATCGGCATTGCAAAATAGATGCAAGCAGCGGGTACTTTTGTACTCGCTTGCGTATCTGGAAATTCGAATGTTTATCTAACACAGACTTCAAAACCATGGAGCCTGGGGAAATCGAAATCCTTTTTCACTCGTTTGCATTTTTGCAAATTGGAATGTTTCCCTAACATAGACTTCAAAATCATGAAACCTGGGGAAATCGGCATCGCAAAATAGATTTTTTTTTGTTTGGTTTTTGATTATAGAGACTTTAAACTTTTCCAGTTAATTCATCTCTAGCCTTGAGAAAGGCCCTTGAAAAAACTTTACTCTACTACTGCACTACACCCGCACCCCCATTGCCTTGCGTTTCTGCAAATTGGAATATTTTCCTCACACAGACTTCTATATCATGAAGCCTAGGGAAATCGGCATTGCAAAATAGATGCGGACTGCGGGTACTTTTGTACTCGCTTGCGTTTCTGCAAATTGGAATGTTTCCCTAACACATACTTCAAAACCATGGAGCCAGGGGAAATTGGCATTGCAAAATGGATGCAGGCTGGTAGTACTTTTGTACTCGCTTGCATTTTTGCAAACCAGAATATGTTTTTCCAATACAGACCCCGAAACCAAACCAATACATTCACTAAGACGCGACGCGAGACAAGACAAACACACACACAAAAGATAGCTCTGCGCAGCGGCGATATCGTACCCAATGAGGAACGTCGTAGGTGGGTTTATTGCTAATTGGAAGAAATACAATTGATTGCTAAGGCAACGGCAGTCCTAGGTCAACCTTGCGGTTATATCCTATTTATTTATTTATTTATTCATCCTATTTATTTATTCACTTTTGTCAAACAAATGTAGACTATATACTTATATATTAATGTTACACTGATTTCTCAAGTTAAATATTATTCCTACGGTACGTGTTTCTTTTTAGCTGTTTTTTTATTCATTGTTGTGTCAATTAATTCGCAGTGCTGATTGTATATACGCATCATGCGATTGATAGGAGCGTTGTTTGCATAATTTACTGTGGATGTTTTGGTAAGAAACGAATTGCGTGTTCTTAGTTGACGCCCAGGTACATAGAAATTTAATTTTTCTAGTAATTCAGCTGATTGTACTCGTTGCGAAATTAGATCATTAACAAAAGAAAGCATTGCAAATTTACGGCGTTCCTTTAGTGCTTGGATGTTTATGAGCAGGCAGCGTGCTTCATATGAAGGAAGTGGAAATGAGGTCCAGTTCAACTTACGGAGTACAGATAAGAGAAACTGTTTTTGGACTGACTCAATGCGTTCTTAATGTACGACCATATACGGGTTCCAAACGATGTTACAGTTTTCTGGAATGGGCCTTACGTATGTGATATACAGAAGCTTGATTGTGTATGGGTCCTGGAAGTTATGCGAGAAGCGTTTTACAAAGCTTAACACACTATTTGCCTTATTGATTACAGAGTTGTAGTGTTCTATGAATGCGAGTTTACAGTCCAGGACGACGCCTAGATCTCTAACTTTTTTTTCACGTTTCTCTACATTTTGATTTCCAAGACGTATCACAATATTTGGTACATGGTTTTTTCTGCTAAATGTAATGGAGTTGCATTTTTTTACATTCAGTTTTAGTACATTTTTATTACACCAAGTATGGAATTCATGTATTTCGTTTTGGAATGCTTCGATGTCGTTTTCATTTACAATTTCCGCGAAAAGCTTCATGTCGTCTTCATACACAAGTACATTTATACGCTTGAGAACGAAGGAGATGTCATTATCGTACAGAATGAAAAGAAGAGGACCAAGATGAGTGCCTTGTGGGACTCCCAAAGTGACTTTTACTGGATTTGAGAGAGAATTTTGAAAATGAACAATTTGTTCACGATTTGTTAGAGTTCAGCCAGTTTGAGAGTCCTTGTTCCATTCCAATTTTCTGCAATTTGGAGAATAGTAATGGAATGTCGATGCGGTCAAATGCTTTACTGAAGTCAGTGTGAAGAGCTTCTACGTGTTTTCCATTGCATTCAAAATAAAAGTCACAAATGCCAACAGATTAGTTGCAGTTGAGCGGCCTTTGAAGAAGCCATGTTGCATACACGTTATTTTATTCTTTACTTGTTGGAAGACTTTTTCATTCACTATTGCTTCGAATAGTTTAGGAATGCAAGAGATAATGGCTATTCCACGATAATTACGTACGTCAGATTGAGCGCCTGATTGAAAAATAGGTACCAAAAAAGATTGTTTCCATTTTTCTGGGTATATTCTAGTTTGTAGTGACATATTGAAAATGCAATATAAGGGAAGGGTGAGTTCCTCAGCCAGGTTCTTCAGAAATACAGGTGCTATTCCGCCAGGTCCTTTCGTTCCATCTAATTTCTTTAATGCATGGCATGTTTCTTATTGTGAAAGATAGTTTACCGATATGTCATTTGGATATTCCGGTAAAAATGAAAAGTAATCCCGATCGCGATTTTCTTCAGAAAATGTGGTATATACTTGCTGAAAGAAATTTCGTTTGAAGAATGCCCTACATATTCATCGAGATGCATCTGCGATGGGAAGTTATTGCTTTTGAGCTTAGACTTTACGTAATTGAAGAATTTCTTCGGACATGATTTGACTTCTGTTTCGACCTTTCTATTATACTCTTCGTGTGCACTTTTAATGGCAAAATTTCGTTCTTGGGAAATATTCTGATATTCCAGCAAATTTTTATTACTTTTGTCTATTTTGTATTCCTTACGTGCTTTTTGTTTTCTATTCTTTAAATTTCTTATTTGAGCGTTATACCAAATAGGATATTTGCTGGTTGAATTTCTTCGTCTTCTTTCCTTTGGCACAAGTTTTGATATTATGTTATTCAGAATTTCGTGAAGAATATGTACGGATAGGTATCATAGGTATAACCCATCCATTGTTTTTTGTTATGAAAATGAGGGGCTTGCTCAAAATTCTAGTAACGTAACTCGGACCATGTTTTCAGATTTTACCAGTCTGTGCTTCTGCAGAATCAATATTCGATAAATGATATCGCTCCACTTTATTCAACTCATATATTAAGCATTCTCCACTTACGTTGGGTAGTATTCTTCAACAGAACCTTCGAACTCGAATTCAGTGCCATCGCTGCATTCTGAATTGCACTCTGGAATAGTACACTTTTACGATCACTCACACTGAAGACCAGCATTTTTTACTGACCCATTCAGTCAGATTGAACCAAGTTTATTTTTTAAATATAGTCAAACATGTGTACCTTCTGTGCAAACGAGTTCAAACACATTTCAACAAATTAGTTAGTAGCTTCGAAAAAAAAGTCTTGTTGGTTTGAAATGCTTGAAAATTTTTCAAATTATATATACAACAGATTGATATACATGCTAGAGTGAATGATCTTGGTTTGTCCGATTTGGGGTGTTTTTACGCTAGTAGTAAATGCAAATCGATTTTTCTTCATGAAAATCACATACAATCGATACGAGTTTGGGTTTGTTGAAAAGACTCAAGTCTCTAGTTGTTAATACTACCATAAGGTGTTGAAATTATTCAAATTTTTATGCTTTTTAACGATTTTCCTTAAAGAGGAATTATGATCATGGTTTGACCACCTCTGATTATGGATTGCCCAAAAAATAATCATGGTATGTCCGGTTTTAGAAATCATCATTTTTGAATGAAAACATTCGAATTCACAAGTAGATGTTGTATTTCTCATTGCTTGAGTTTACTGTCATCATATTGATCCATTCTTAAATTTAGGCTTTCTTCTGAATATTACCCTTTCTTGGGCATTTTAAATGTGTTACCCTCAACACACTCAACACAGAGAAACTTTATTTCTGATATGCGCGAAGAACACAATAAACAAACTGCAGCGCGCTAAGCGGTTGCCGTAGAAATCATGTGGACAAAATAACATAATTGAATTGGACATCTCATGATCAGAATTGAGTTCATCAAAATGCGTTATTTTAATGGTTTAGCTATGTAAATCTGATACAAATGGTGTGCAAGCATGATGTTCACAATATTTGTAAGTGTTATAATCCAGAAAAGGTCTGAATACGTGCGAAATAATCATCTGGTGATCGATTAAAAGTTAGCTCGAATGAGGGGCGCATTGACCAAATAGAAGGTGTATTTTATAATCCCTTAAAACATGCGATTTCGTAAAAATATACTATAAAACTAATGTAAATCATGAAAAAGACAATGTTATTTATATGTTTTGAAACATTCGAATTCCTTATTTGACACAGGAGCACTGAATTAGAGCATTCAAGAAAGTGGGCAAACCATGATCATATTTTCGACTGGACAAACCAAAATCATTTGCCTTATAAAGTAATATTTAGTCAATTTACCGACAGAAATAAATTATCGTGAATATCCTCAAAATGCACTGCGGTGCACGAACTTTCTTAGAATCCGATGATGGGTTAAACAAAGATGATAGGTGTCAAAAAAGTCCTGCGGTATTTCCGCGAGGTGTCGTTGTAAGCGCGTAGTTCTAGTTGTATTCATTGTATCGAGTCATACTATAGCTTGTTGGAAAGGTATTTTTGCGCGCTATAATATAGTCCTTGACAGTGTTTTGGTTGGTTAAGTCGTTCGTGAGTTATAGTGTCGCAAATATGGAGCAAAATAAAGAGAAAATCCGACATAGTTTACAGTACTACTATGACAAAGGCAAAAATGCATCTCAAGCTGCCAATAAAATTTGTGCAGTTTATGGACCCGATACAGTTTCCATTTCCACCGCACAACGATGGTTTCAACGTTTTCGTTCTGGTGTAGAGGTCGTCGAAGATGCGCCAAGTTCCGGAAGGCCTGTCGTCGAAAATTGCGACAAAATCGCTGAATTAGCCGAGAAAGACCGGCATAGTAGCAGCCGTAGCATCGGCCAAGAGCTGGGGATAAGTCATCAAACCGTTATTAACCATTTGAAGAAGCTTGGATTCACAAAGAAGCTCGATGTATGGGTGCCACACACGTTGACGCAAAAAAACATCTTTGACCGTATCGACGCATGTGAATCGCTGCTGAATCGCAACAAAATCTACCCGTTTCTGAAGCGGATGGTGACTGGCGATGAAAAATGGGTCACTTACGACAACGTGAAGCGCAAACGGTCTTGGTCGAAGCCCGCTGAAGCGGCTCAGACGGTGGCCAAGCCCTCATTAACGGCCAGGAAGGTTCTGCTGTGTGTTTGGTGGGATTGTCAAGGAATTATCTATTATGAGCTGCTTCCCTATGGCCAAACGCTCAATTCGGACCTGTACTGCCAACAACTGGACCGCTTGAAGGTAGCACTCATGAAGAAGAGGCCATCTTTGATAAACAGAGGCCGCATTGTCTTCCATCAAGACAACGCCAGGCCACACACTTCTTTGGTGACGCGCCAGAAGCTCCGGGAGCTCGGATGGGAGGTTCTTTTGAATCCGCCGTATAGTCCGGACCTTGCACCAAGTGACTACCATCTGTTTTTGTCCATGGCGAACGAGCTACGTAGTCAGAAGTTAGCCACAAAAGAGGCCTGTGAAAATTGGCTATCCGAGTTTTTTTGCCAATAAGGAAGCGAGCTTCTATAACAGGGGTATTATTAAGTTGGCATCTCGTTGGGAACAAGTCATCATATTTGCATATTTGACTTAAAACAGATGATTGTAACTAATTTTATTAAAAAATGAAAATTCAAAAAAAATACCGTAGGACTTTTTTGACAGCCTAATATTTCATCTTTCAATTCAGTGAAAAAACATCCATCATGACTAGTTGCTTCTGACTGTACATTAAGACAATAACATCTCTTTGATTTCCGCAAAATTGAAACACCCAACATCACATTACACCAACGACCTTTTAACTTTCCGCTACAATAACGGAATTTTGTCCATTTAAATTCAAACAAAATTCAAAATAGATTGCAGAGCCGGAAGCGAATCCGAACGGAATTATCGAAGTGTCAAACTCACAAAAATTCATCAGATCACAGAGACTGTTACGTGCTGTAGAAAGATTATGAGAAGAGCATGTTTTCTCAGGAAAAACGATTGATGTTGACTTCTCGATGGGTTACACAGAAAAATTGTACGACATTTTTCTTGAAAATTGTTGTCGACGTTATTCTGTTCTGCACTCGCAATAATTTCCTGTTTCGAGGCAAATACGTTGGCGGTTGTGTTTTTATGAGCACATTGGAGTTAATGAGTCATTATAATCTCCAACAGTGAAACATACATATGCGTACCTCTTATTTTATAAATTTCACTTTTTATTTTAAATGTCCTTCTTATTTATAAAGATATGCATAGCCAATTTTTTCGAATTTTTCTAATCATCTCAAAAATTTCCCAAAATACTCTATAATTCTAATTTGGGTGAAGACAAACTCACAAAATATATGGACGACGTAGATCTAATCAGCCGTTCTCCCGTGATGATGAGTTACACGTACGTGGGAAAAACTCTCTTTTATATATAAAGATGAGTCAGGTAATTTGCCAAAAAACGAGTATATAGCACTAGATAATGTTTCTCCAATTCTTTACACATGTAATATGTTTCTTAGATTTATCCGGAGGGAAGTATCAAGAAATGTTTTATAGATTTTATAAACACGACGGAGAAAACTGGCTCAGGATTAGTTAAGTATATTCAGAAAAAGCTGAAAGAAGAAGGATAAAATATAGCTGACTGTGGTTGGCACTCTTATGACAATGGCGCCAATATGACAGGTAGAAAAAAAAAATGGGTGGGCTTAATCTATGAAATAATTGTGCAGTAACGATTTCCCCAGGCTCCATGATTTAGAAGTCTATGTTAGGGAAACACATTTCGGTGGGAACAAGAATACCCCTGATTTAAATGTATTTGCAATGCCAATTTCCTCAAACACTTTGGTTTTGGAGTCTGTGTTGAGGAAATCATAAATCGAGTCATTAAAACGTGGCAGTTAGGGCGTTTGAAAACAGCTTGATATTTCACAATTATTCAATTGTTTATCTCATGAAAAATAACATTTCATTTTATTCATTGTGATATATGCGTAGAAATATTTGCTATCAATTGATGATCCTTCCGGTTCATTAAGAAATGTTCGAGTTATGAGCATTCGAAATCTTTCATTTTTTCCTGCATGTTCTTGGTTCGGTTTCAATTTCGCAATTTTCATATAGTCCGGACCTGGCACCGAGCGATTACAGTGATAAGATATTGGGATCATGAAACGATTGTAAAAATCTATTGCTGAAGTTTTTCGCCAATAAGAACCAAGACTTCTATGATAGATACAATATAGAGCTACCTTTAGAATGGCAACAAATTTCCATTCTCCCATACATTGTTCTGCTCATTTGTGAGCGTCCCTACGCATGCCGTCAATAACGAGCAACTTATCGGTGATCAACGAAGGGGAATGAAGCACGAAGGATGAATATCTGCCTAGAGTATTAATATTGGAACTCGCTGAGGCAAACTTTCTTTCTTCGTGAGGACATTACAACATCGTTGCTGGGCGAGCTGAACGGCGAGAGATCGAATGCCTTTCTCAAGACAATTCGCGTTGACGGCGGAATGGTGTTAACATCTGGATACGACATTAGTTTGTATAATGCCAACTCTTCTCTATCAGATTAGTCCGCTCTAAGGCAGTTTTAAATTACTAAAATTTGTATGAAATTTTTTTCTTGACGTTATTTACCTACTAGAAGTACGTTGTTCTGACCCTAATTTGAACTATTTTCTTTGAATTTTCAGATCTTAACCAAAACTTACCATTATAATATAAAATTATCTTTGGACACAATTTTTGTATGCTATTTTTTCACTTCTTGCAAGCAAAAGTGATTATCATTTACATAGAGTACTAATTTGATTTGAGAACAACAATTTTAATTCATAATTTTTTTTGAAGGTGTGCTCATTTCTTCTGAAAACCCATATTGTCATGCCTACTCCCCCATTTCGTATGACGAAGCTTAATGCCGTCAACGCGGATGGGGCTGGAGGGGTAATACGAAGAAAAATTAAAGTTTTCTAAGGGCCTTTTTGAAGGCTAGCGCTAAAGAAGTTTAAAGCCTCTTTAATACAACAAGAAAGGAAGGAAGGCAAACTTTTAGTGTCGTTCTAGATACGATGCAATGAACATCGCTTGTTCTTCCTTGTTCAAATGTCTTCGTTTCTGATTGAGCTGTGGACGGTACCAAATTAATTACTTGCAGATGATGTAAAACGGAGATAAGGGTGTGTATATCTAGTTGCTTCAAGCCATCGATACATGGATGCTTGTGTGCATACATGCGTGCTCCACTACCCGTACGTAAAAATAGTTCATCTTCACTACGCTGAAGTCCCATTTGTATTTGCTCCCGTGTACATTGGCTCTGTCGTGATGCAATATCCGCCTAATTTTTTTCATGCTATGATGGACGATTGTTTGGTGGTGTACATTATGCAACCGTGATGATAAATATAAACAAGGAGGGGAGATAGCGGGAGGGAAATATTTGCGCTATGGTAGGGATAGCGAATCTCTGCTGAAGCAAATATTCTATCTTATTCATTACTTGAAGCAGTTAACATCACTATATCTGGCATCACTGTTATATAAACAAACTGTATTTTTATGTCGTGCTTTTTCCCGTTGTTTTTTTGTGTATTTGAATCGTTTTTAATTATTGTTTATAAGCTTGTATCGAGCATTAGCGCTCCTCTGTTGCGTCTGCTCATTTGTGTGTTGATTCATCGTGCCACTGAGTGTCCCTAAAAGTGAAGTGTTCTCGTGCATATCACAAAACAACAAAAACGTATTGCTTTCCACCCCAATTTTTTTTTTCGAAGCGACATTTGCTGGGAAAAAATAAAACTGTTGAGCTTCACGTCTGCGAGTGAGCTATAAACCAGCATGTACAGCAACACAGCCTACGCGAAGGCGTATATCATTGCTATTTATCTCAGACGTAATGACTAAGAAAATATGCGGAGAATGTCAAATCGTTATCAATGATCTTGAGCCAATACGTTGTGGTTTTTGCGAAGCTTATTTCCACCTCAACCAGCAATGCTGTGATTTAATCACGCGAAACTTGAAGGATGCATTTTCGTCTGGAAAGATCATGTTTGTTTGCCATTCCTGCAGAGAAGAGTTAAAAGGACGATCTATCCGCAGTTATATAACTGATCAACAACAATCGATTTCAACACCTACGCTCGCTGACTTGCCGTCACAGGTTCAGCAACTGCACGATATCGTTGCTGAACTGGGGAAAAAAGTCGATCGCATTTCGACAAATCCACAACGCAATCGCTCAGTGAGTGTAGCTCCAGTTTGGCCTAGTTCAGGCGTAAAACGTAGACGCGAAGATCGCCCTGATGTCGATGTACCAATGGCAAAAGGAATTAAATCGATAGATTTGAGCGATCTCTCTGTTCCTTCCATCTCACCTGCTGCGCCTCCGGTTAAGTTTTGGCTGTATTTATCGCGTTTGAATCCACTCATCTGCAACGTGACGTGCAAAACATTTTGTCCCGCTGTTTGGACACCGTAGATCCAGCTGAAGTTTTCCGACTGGTTCCTAAAGGCAGGGATACTAGTAAAATACTTTCGTGTCATTTAAGATTGGTCTGGATCCTAGCATTAAGGATTTGGCACTTGATCCGGCCTCATGGCCTGCCGGGTTACAATTCCGATAGTTTGTTGACCTGGCAAAAAACTAATTCATCACAGCTCTGCGGTTTCTGACGTCACCACTACATCACTGGCCCCGGGACACTCCGTAACAGGTATTGAGGAAGCCCCTACACCGCCCAACTTAGTCGTGCTCTCTTCTAACGCCAGTCATTATCGTCGTCCCGGTCCTACAGTTGGTGTTGGTAAAAGGGGCTTCCTACCTGCAATAGCAGGCAAGTATAGTTGTCATAACGAGCTTCTGGTACTTGACAATGCTTCACCTTCTAGCAATTGCTGCTCATCCTCGTTTTTGTTCGATGCCTCTACATTGGATCCGGGACAACCAGTAACAGGTATTGAGGAAGTTCCCTCGCCACCCGACCCAGTCGTGCCCTTTATCAACATCCGCCATCACCATTGTCCCGGTCCTGTGGTCGGTGCTGGTCCAGGGAGCTTCCGGCCTGTAAGTTCAGGCGAGTATACTGATAATTCTGAACTTTCGGCACCTGAAATCCCTTCGATTTCCAGTTCCTGCGATCGACGCTCCTCGAACCTCCGGATTTATTATCAAAATGTGCGTGGATTGAGGACCAAAATAGATGCTTTCTTCTTGTCTGTTTCCGAAGAAGAGTTTGATTTGATTGTCCTGACTGAAACAAGGCTGGATGATCGCATTTTTTCAACGCAGCTTTTTGGACCTTCGTACGCCGTATACCGAACCGATAGAAGTCATCTGAATAGTCATAAATCTCGTGGTGGAGGAGTACTGATTGCTATCACGAGACTAACCAGTTATCTTGATCCTGCCCCTATTTCTCTCCTACTTGAGCAACTGTGGGTTTTGGTGGAAGTTAATCACAACACTATAAGTATCGGCGTTATTTATCTCCCGCCTAACAGGAAAAACGATAGTACGGCGATCGACGAACACGTGGAATCCATTGGTTCAGTTTCAGCTCGTTTGAAAGTTCACTCTCCTGCTCTTCTGTTCGGTGACTATAATCAAGCAGGTTTGCAGTGGTGTTTCCCCGAAAGTAGTACACCAGTCATCGATCCATTGACATCGCATATATCCGAGGCCTGCTGTGCTCTCCTGGACGGATTCAACCTTCACGGTTTTTCTCAAGCCAACACACATCTGAATAGAAATGGTAGATTACTGGACCTTGTCCTGGCCAATGATGCTGCATTACCCATTTCTTCGATTGCTTTGGCGGCTGATCCCCTAATTGATCTCGATGCTGATCACCCTGCTCTCGTCACGTTAATAAGCTTGCACACTCCAATCGTTTATGTTGCACCATCTGAACAAACATCTCTGAACTTCCGTCGAGCCAACTACGCTTTATTGAGTGATGAACTCGCCAATATTGACTGGAATTTCATCGATTCTACCGATAGTGTCAATGTCGCCGTGGAGTACTTCTGTACAGCAGTAGTGGATGCAATCTTTCGTGTTGTTCCTGCTCGACGATCACCTCATAATCCTTCTTGGTCCAATCGCCGCTTACGCGAGCAGAAGCGAAAACGATCAACCGCTCTGCGAAGTTACAGTAACTGCCGGTCATCTTACTTCAAACGAAAGTTCAATTTGGCCAGTCGTTGTTACCGTCAATATAACCGTTTTCTCTATAATCGGTACGTAAAACGAACGGAAGCGAATCTACGCACCAACCCTCGTGGGTTCTGGTCATTTGTGAATACCAAACGAAAAGATGCTGGACTGCCTTGTTCTATGTTTTTTGGAAATAGCACGGCTAATAATGATCCTGAGAAATGCAATTTGTTTGCACGTCATTTCAAACGAGTGTTCAACAATTCCTCAACCTCTGCTATGCAAGTTGCAGAAGCTACCAGCGGACTGCCTTGTGATGAATTCAACTTCGACATTCCTCACTTTACAGAAGAGATGATGAAAACCGCAATGCGTAAATTAACGCTCTCGTATGCCGCTGGGCCCGACGGAATACCCTCAGCAGTCTTGAAGCTTTGTGCAGATGTTCGTTGCTCTCCGTTAACAACGATATTCAATCTGTCGGTTCAGCAAAGCGAATTTCCAACCCGTTGGAAATTTTCATATATGTTTCCGGTGCATAAAAAAGGCGACAAACGCGATGTTGGTAATTACCGCGGTATCACGTCCTTGTGCGCATGTTCTAAGCTGTTCGAGATAATAGTAAATGGGTCTTTGTTTGCTTGTTGCAAATACTATATCGACACACAACAGCACGGTTTCTACCCAAAGCGATCGGTATCCACCAACTTGGTGCAGTTCACATCGTTTTGTTTACGAAGTATGGACTCGGGATGGCAAGTTGATGCTGCATACATGGATTTGAAAGCTGCTTTCGATTCAGTGAACCACGAAATTCTCCTCGCTAAACTGGATAAACTCGGTGTTTCATCAAGAAGTGTTAATTGGTTCAGATCCTACTTATTAGATCGCTCAGTTCGGATCAAGATTGGCCTCTCAGAATCGGAGACGTTTTCCAACAATTCTGGAGTCCCGCAAGGCAGTAACCTCGGGCCGCTATTATTTTCATTATTATTGAATGATGTTTCGTTGCTGATACCTCCGGAATGCCGTTTCTTTTTTGCTGACGATGCAAAAATATTCAAATTAGTCAAATGCCATTCGGACTGCCAGGATCTGCAAACTTTGGTATGTACCTTTGCAGATTGGTGTTCCAGAAACATGATGATGAAACATGGTGATCTCCTATCACCGCAAAAATCAACCGATCATCCATGACTACATCCTGTTTGGTTGTCATCTTGACCGAGTACAACACCTCAAGGATCTAGGAGTTATCCTGGATAGCGGACTTTCTTTTTGGAATCACTATCACGATAATGTTGCTAGAGCCAATCGCCAATTGGGCTTTATATTCAAAATTGCCGACGAATTTCGCGATCCACTGTGTCTCCGATCCCTGTACTGTTCACTTGTCCGATCAATATTGGAATCAAACTCAGTAGTATGGTGCCCCTATCACACCAGATGGATCGCCCGTATTGAAGCTATTCAAAAGAAGTTCGTCAGATACGCCCTCCGATTTCTTCGTTGGCGCGATCCTCGGAACCTGCCACCCTACGAGGATCGTTGTCGTCTGTTGAATATTCAACCACTTGAAGTTAGACGCACAGTCGCTCAAGCTACATTTGCTGGGAAAATATTCTCAGGAGACATTGACTGTCCACCACTGCTGGCTCAACTGAACATGTACGTGTCTGAAAGACCATTACGCCAACGTGATTTTCTGCTGTTGGATCCACGAAGCAGAAATTATGGGTTGCATGAGCCCATCCGTTCGATCTGTCAGCATTTCAACAACAATTTCAATCTCTTCGATTTTAATATTTCTGCCAACAATTTCCGACAACGGCTTCTCGACCTATTTCGTATCGCTGGCCAACTAAGATTAGCATAAGTTTTTTATTCATTGAGACAACAATTGTCAGTTGAATTGAGAAATAAATACAAATACTTGTTTTCAATCGTCATTTCAGG
Source organism: Toxorhynchites rutilus septentrionalis (assembly GCF_029784135.1). Taxonomy (NCBI): domain Eukaryota; kingdom Metazoa; phylum Arthropoda; class Insecta; order Diptera; family Culicidae; genus Toxorhynchites; species Toxorhynchites rutilus. The sequence goes on from NC_073745.1 coordinate 42,295,488, forward strand.
GCGACCAAATCATTCTACTAAACAGTTATTTCTTGAATTTCGCTGCATTATAAAATAATATCCAATGTTATAAACTAGCGACTGGAATAAAATAACCGCGTAGTTCTACGTCAACAAATGTAATATTCCATACTTCGTCCCGTTCAAGATTGGGTTTTCGGGTTTTTATCGAAGTTTTTTTTCTCTTACTTTCGCGATAAAAAACAGACGACTCCTTTCGGATTCCATTTGCTAAATGAATGAAACGCGTTTCGAATTCTGCATTCTTCATTCGCTATTAAATTTGTATTTGAATCTGCAGAGTTGTTCTCAAAAACTCAAAATGCAGTACGTAAATCCATGTATAGATTTATTTACCTTATTCTCCTATTTATACCAATATCAGATTAAATCCATTTTGGCGTTATTTGAAGGGAACCAAGAAATGTTTTGATTCTAATGAGTGGCGGTGAAACAAAGAGCGCAAGAGTTTTGGTTTTCGAGTCAATGGTAATTTGACTTTGCACCTGCACAACACAATCCTGTTGGCATATATTCTTGGACCCAATCAACACAGAAACAATTCACTGTGGCCAATTGTGCAGTCATATTAGAATACGACGCGTATAATTTAATATTCATAGCACATCTTCCTTCTTGACGATTGATTGCGCTGCTGTCTCAATCGTTCAGCAGCTGTATGTGCTTTTCGTTCCTTCAGCGTTGCTCTGCACTAATTCCTTATACACGTTCTTGTAACCATTTTCATATTCACTTCGATGTGATTCGGCAACTGCGTGAACTAATGTGCGAATTTCTGACTCGCAGCATAATGCCTCCTGAATGCTTTATGTGCAATTTTATAGAATTCAAATTATAATTGAAAAAGCAATATCATCTGATTCATAAATGTACATAGAATAAAAAACGCTAATTTTCTATAATCTCGTCGGGGTAACTGTAGTCTACTCTACAATCCATTTTATAGTCAATGCCATAATTAATGTTATAACCAATGTTTCACAATTAACGGACAATGTAATTTCGAAAACTATATTTCTTGCTGCATTAATTGTAATCAATGTGAAATGACAAAAAGAGAGTCGCTTAAACTGCTTAATTTAGGACGATGATGGTACAGTATCCACATATACAATGGCGTGAATCATTGATCTCTCCATCAGAACAGCAGACCCGAAAATAGAATAAAATTGTTAAAATTTGAATGAAAACTTACTACTGGAGGTTATTTGAATACATGGAACATGTTATCTTGACTCTTACTTATCCCTTACTTATTAGATTTTTTTCCTTGCTCGATATTTAAAATTTGATATTCATTCACAAGTTTTATTTGAAAATGTGCTTATACCATCTGAAGTTTTTTGCATCATTTTTGTTTCACAATAACGAGTCACGAAGTTCAATGACATCAACGCGAATTCCAATTGATGAAATTAATTCCAAAATGGTATGACATTTACTACATGTGATTTCTATTCAAATTATACTAAAAATTACATAAAATAGTTTTTTTTTTCAGAATTTGTATCAATTTAGTGAGTTTTGTTAATTTAAACACGTTTTATCATCTGTTTTTTTTTTTGCAAAGTTGAACTCGATGAAACGATGTATTAAAAATGATTTTTTTCGAATTTCACTATTTTCCTTCAACAATTTTTAACTCATTCTCTCATTTTAATTTGAGCGGAAACGAACATAAAAAAATATAGACAACTCGAATTTGATCATCCGCTCTCTTGATTTGTATTGCAAATTTTAGTAGCCCTAGGTAAATAGATCTTCAGATCCGTTGTTCCCGGGTTCTTCATATATCACAAATATCTGTGCTAAAACTGTATGATTCATTTCCATAATTTTAGAAATGAACTGAATCCAGAAATCATGGAATATTCATAAAGATATAAATAATGCATTTCGACAAAGAAACTGATTCTATGTATCGAAAATCTGGCTAGACCATCAGCCTCTTAAGTGTTATTGTGATTATAAAAACAAAACAATATCGCAGAACAGAATCCTCTCCCGGAATTGTGTATATACTCCATTTAATCTATTTCTGTTGTTCATTGATATTTTATTGCTACTAATAAAGATCGTATTTCTGGACTCAGCCTACCTTGCAGTTTGATCCTGTTCAAAGGAAAGCCAGCGTCCGCAAGACCACACAGTCCACATCGATGATGTTTGTCTCAGCAATAAATTATCCTGGAACACACATTCAGGAAGCGGGCTATTTATTCCTGGATGAAGATATCGAAAGAGCCAAGAAAACAAAAACGCAACCAACACGAAATTATGCCTCGTCATCCGAAGATTCGTCCTTGGGATTGGGAGCAGGGAGGCCTATTAAATTATTAATTCGTTTCATGCGATAAACGGATTTGAAAAATGGCCAACTCAGCTACACAAAGCGTTTATTCCCCGGCAAAACCATTTCTGATCTGTTGCCAGATTACACCAAATGACGCTCCCCTTGGGACGGATCTGCCCACACACACACACACACACACACACACACACACACACACACACACAAACAAAAAAAGACACTTCCCGCTGCCCGGGTGGTCGCCGAGGAAATGTAACATAACGGGTATACGAACACGTTGATTAATTCCTAGCCGTTGACATTTCTATTGCGTTGGTTTTTGTTCGTTGGGTTGCAGAATCTGTCCGAGGAGTTTCCGTTTTTCCTTCGGAGTGCGGTCAAAAAATCTCTTCCAGAGCCGCAAACGGAATAAATTTTCACGAGGGCGAATCCGCTTCATGCTTTTCCCATTTTCTTTCTTCCGGCCTAAGACACAACTTATGATCCACTCATAAATTTTTGTCTTCTGTTCTCTTCTCCCTCCGATAATTAAAGATTCTTTGTCTTGCTGTCCACCCACCGGGTCACCCTTGGTCACGAGCCCGTCCCTGTGCTGCTCCCCGTCAGTGTCATGTCGGCTTTCATAATTCATTCTGCCAGCTTGGGAGAGGAAGTATTCATCATTTCAACAATGGCAATAGGTTGGCCCCGGACTCGCCCCTTCCAGGGCTAGCTTCTGAGCGGATTTGCGATATTCTTCGTTTTTCGTTGCCTCGCTGCCTCTTTGGCCTTGTCGCTTCTCTCCCTTGTACGAGATGGGAGACTAAGCGGATTTCTGGATGAATCGGTTTTCTGGTGACAACCGGAAAATAATACAATTTCGATGCTCAACCACCCGGGAGAAGAAGTTGGAGAATTTCACACCCAAAAAAAGGAACGAAAAAAAAAAAATTCTGGAAAGCCGGGGAAAACATAATTTATTCATTACCCTCCCTTCTCAACCGCAGAGCAAAGTGCCACACATTCGTGCTATATTACATTGAGCTGAAAAATAAAACGTTCGTGTTGACCATTATCGTACCGCTTATTTCGGTCGTAAAAATATGAATCAGTAGTGGCAATCAGTGGAAAGTTCTGTGGTACAGTAATAACCGGTTATGAACTGTATACATCGTTCCTCTCAATTGACTTCATTTATCTAATCGAAAGTCCACAAAAAAAAACTGTTCACTGTTCAGTATTTCTACCCTTATTTTTGTGCGCGTTCGAACGCGAGCTATCGGATAGTTGCCAAAAAGGCACTGGGCATATCTTAATTGTCACTTAGTCCCGAACCGAGGTCATGTCGCGAACGCACAGAAATTGCCACGCAATTATCGTTATCAATACGTAAAGTGGGGAAGAGAGGAGGAAAAACCGGCACTAAAATGGCCCTAAGGAACACCGAAAAAACAAACTGCAGACATCAGCAGTCGGAGAAGGTTGTGGGATTTACTAGAAAAAGGTCATTAGTTCCTGGAAATTATCGTCAAATACGGAGAAGTAGACGATAATGGCAGTTTTGTTGATACGGAAGTCGAAGGATATTCATACACTGTACTGACGGTTTGTTTTACTTTTTCCCGTTCATCGTTTAGGGACTCTTTTATTTTTCATATCGAATGAAATATATTGTTTATAGGTTATTGAAAATGTATTGGGATAGATGGATTTGGGGATACGAAATCTGAAATGGTACTTATCGCATCGGGTCATACTATACTGCTGTCCTTTTCAGTCCCAAGTTATAGCGCGTCAAAGATGGAGTTCACCAAGCAAGAAATTCGCCATATTTTACGTTTTTACTACCTGCGAGGTAAAACTGCAACGAAGGCGGCCGAAATAAATCGTGTAGTTTATGGACCCGATACTGTAACGATTCGTACAGCACAGCGTTGGTTTGATCGATTTCGTTCTGGTGTAGTGGCTGTCGAAGATACACCCCGTACTGGTAGGCTATTCGTCGTGGAAACCGATAGAATCGTTGAAATCATCCAAGTAGACCGGCATGTGAGCACTCGCTCAATTGACCAGGAACTGGGTATAGACCATAAAACCGTTTGGAACCATTTGCAGAAGATTGGATTCCAAAAAAAGCTAGATGTATGGGTGCCACACGAGTTGACGCAAAAAATCCTTTAGACCGAATCAACGCCTGCGATGTACTGCTGAAACGGAACGAACTCGACCCATTTTTGAAGAAGATGGTGACTGGTGATGAAAAGTGGATCACGTACGACAACCTAAAGCGAAAATTGACGGCCAGGAACGTTTTGCTGCGTGTTTGGTGGGATTGGAAGGAAATCATCCACTATAAGATGCTCAACTGTGGCCAGACCCTCAACTCAGTTCTCTACTGTGAGCAGCTTGACCGTTTGAAGCAGGCGTTTGACCAGAAGTGGCCAGAAATGATCAATAGGAATGGTGTTGTTTACCACCAGGACAACGCTCGGCCTCACACATCTTTGATGACCCACCGTATAGTCCGGACCTGGCTCCAAGTGATTATCATCTCTTCCGGTCCATGCAAAACGCTCTTGGGGATACTAAGTTGGCCTCAAAAGAGGCTTCCGAAAACTGGTCGACTGAGTTTTTTTGCAAATAAGGAGGGGGGGGGGGGCTTTATAAGGGGGGATAATGAAGTTACCTTCTAAATGGCAACAAGTTTGCGAACAAAACGGCGCATATTTGGCGCATAAATTCGATCAGCTCGATCGGAAATACAACATTTCTTCTTCCCCAACCCTATACGTTTCATCTAGGTAAATTGAATCGCTGTTGATATTAGGAATTTTCCAAAGATTTCTTCACAAACGTCAAAACAATATAAATATATAAATATATAAATGTTTTGAAATTTTCTCCTCTTATCAAAAGATTTATAAACGTAATGTTTTATAATGTTCTCTGATTTAAAAGTTTGATATTGCAAGAGAGTCGGGGAAGTGACCGGTGAATTTGGCGTAAAATGAATCATTAGTTGGTCGGATCCTCCAACAACAGTTCATTTTTCCAAAATACAAAAACTATACAATTTTTTTCAGAATAACTATTATCGATTTTCAAAATTGTCTTGCTAAGAATGTGTCATTTGAAAACACATCGAATTTCAGTATCACATGTATGTGTGTAGGGGAAATGCGGTTAACATTGTAACGTTTTCCCGTTATTACAAATAAAAATGAACAAAAACATATCTATAATAAATTATAGCAACAAGTGTAGAATTAATTATACGCAATGCCATCGAGGCGTCGTAGTTCTCAACTACTTTTTTTGGGGTCCAGCTCCTCTTAAATTATTGTAAACGAGAAGGGAATATACGGCGAATTTCTTTGCAATAAAGTTACGGGCGGAAATTGATGGCCACTTGGCATACTACAGTTAGGACCTGTAATTTTTTGGAACTCTCGGCCATTTCGTTTGCGGAGCGGTCGGAGAGCGGAACGATTTTGTGTAAAGTGTGAGAAGTACAAAAAGGTACTTTTGTGAAATATTGTTTCGGAAGTGAAAAGTAGTATTATAATTTCATTTTATTTTTTTATTAGATACAGCAGTTAGTAAAGTGTGAATACAGTTTCAGTTTCGCTATTTTTACGTTGATTTTGAGAAACAAAGGTAAATTCCATTTCTTCCCAACCTAACCCAACACTGTAATCAATCAAGCGTTTCCGTTGAACAGATTGCCTGTTCAACAGGCAGCATATCCGGGATTTTGGATATCCCATTTAACCGGAATAAACAGAGCTGAAGATTCTTTATTCGCACCGAACGGGTGTGAGTAATCGAGGATCGCCCGACCGGCACTCGGCGTGTTTCGCAGTGTCCCGCAGCGTCCGTCCCCTTACGCTGCGTTTTGAGTTTCCTGACCGCGGAATCCTGGTCGGTAGCAACGAGTAACAACGGTGGCTTACCGTCAGCAAATTCAGCTGCGACTGTATCCAGCTCATTTTCATCGCACGCTATCAGTCCGGTAAAAACCCTGCGCGCAGGTAGGTGACGAAAGTGAACGCATGGCCATAGCGTAGAAACGTAACGCTACTTAATTTCAAGTTTTATTGAGAGTGTTGGGAAGAGAGAGCTTTCGTTGAGAGTTTAGGATTTAGGTAGGGAAATGGAGGAAGATGAAGGGAGAAGGAAATAAATTGTAAATAGGGATGTAAATGAGTTGTTTTTCGTTCACGAAATAATATTTCGTTTCGGTTAATTTTTATTCGGAACCTTTTCTGGTTGATTCCATCTCCTAAAGCTACCTAATCGAATTGGGAAGGTTCCTGAAAATTCAGGTATTCGCGGAAATCGGAGTTCTGGGTTATCGCATTTTTTGCAGGGAAGTTCACGTAGGTTTCGTGACCTTTTCCCTATATCGTGCGTGGTCGTTCGAGGCTAGCCTGACCCTGAGAGAAATTCCAATAGTTAGTCGGGCAAATAACACGACAGGTGGTCTCCCTTTGGGAGTGGCGCTAAAGCCACCTGATTTAGCTAAACTCGCGTGTCGGGACATCGAACGGTTACAAAATGAACCCCCTCAGGAATATGCCCATTTACTGCGTCCAAATACTGCTACAATCTCTGTTCTTCGAAGAATATTATAGCTGACCTAATTGTTGTTAAACACTTTGCGGACCGCTCACGAGATTTCCCGTTTTTGCGTTCCTTCTGTAAGTGTCTTGCTGGATTTAATGATTAATGAAATTAAATAAAATTATTGTTTATCAAGTAACAACCTTCAAAATTATGCTAATTAGATAGAGAATTGATTAATTCATCTTTCCACATAGTTCATTTTTTTCTTGATCGTGACATAGAAAAGTTATAGACTGAAACGTGAGCATGGGTCAATATAGGAAAATATACAGAATTTTGAAAATCAAAAAAAGTTGTTCAAATAGAGTTATCGAAGTTGTAGGAAAGAAATTAATAAATTTATCGAAAATGGAAATAGAACTTTTTCACACTCGAAAAAAAAAGAACAGAGTGCGGAGTCGAAATTTTTAGGCGATTTTTTAAATGCTTTAAAATCGTGAAATATCATAGCATTGGATATAAACCTCTCTAAAGCATAATTTACATGGATTTACACGGAATACTTTACTGAGAAATTTGTATTTCGATATATGTAGATGTAGTTGACAAAAATATCGGGAATAAATGAGAAATAATGCATAACTCGTCAACTAATCAATCAAATTGAACTAAAGGGCCTGGCTGGGTAAGGAAGCAAAACGTGCCCCCAAACCCCCTCCATGCTTGAAGGTCTTCGTGGCATACTGTGGCATGTAAGCACAGTCTATTGGGCGATGGATCCAAGTTTTTCCTTCCGAGCCGATGAGGTTTACCTTCGTCTCAGCCGACCACAGTATATTTCGCCACTGATTTTCCTTCCCCGGACCGATCCAATCGAAGTGGTCTTTCGTGTACTTCAGCTGCGCCTTCGGATGCTTCGGCGTCAGCATCGGCCCGGAAGGTCCCGGTCCCCCCTAGGCTTTTACCGCCTAGTCCATGCTCCACCAGCCGCCGCCAACTGTCCGGGATCTCACGGACAAGTTCAGTTCGACCCGGATCTTTTTCGAGGCATTGAAGGGATCTTTCTTGAAGGCTCGCTTCGCGGTTGTTTTCCTTGGGAGAGCATTAAACACGAAGGTTTTGGATCGTCACAAGCAGGGTTGCCATAATATTTTTCAAGAAACTGGAGGATTATTCTTAAAAACAACTGGAAGAAAACTGGATCCTGTAAAACCGTTTTATTTTAAGAAGATCTTTGATTTATCTAAAATGATTCTTTCTACCCATTTCAATGCTTGAGAAATAGAATTTCTTTAGAAGCCTCGTGTAGTATTTATATGTTGTTCATAAAATAGCGAAATAAATCATTCATTAATCATATGATTCGAGCAAATCAAAATGACGTTTCCGTCACTCGATCATTACTGTGAAACAATATTTGTGGATTGTTTTTATAGAACCGCTAGAAAAATACGTTTTCATTTAGATAAAACTTGAAAAATATCGCTTTTTTTTTCTCCATAAAATCGCTGATAGAAGATCGTCACAAAACTGATCGCCAATGTAAATTGACAGTTCGAAAAGTAATGATTTTTTTAAAAAAGTCATTTTTGAGATTTTGAGATATTTTATGTAAAAAGTCCTCAGCTTTCTAGACAAAATATAAAAAAATTGGCATTGGTTCCGAGACCATGAAAACCATAAAAAACGAACGCAATCAATAATAACGGAAACAAAAAAAACTGCAACTGGAAAGACGAGGTGATTGGCATTAATTTGATATGTCAATCATTAGAATCGGTCCAGTAGTTCAAAAGTTATGAATTTTTGATAAAAAATCATTTTAGGAAAAAGTGAAAAAAGTGATTTTTCAGACCATCCCAAAACGGAAATGGTCACCCTAACGAAAAAAATTCAAAAATACGGGTCTAATTATTTGCGATGAAGAACAAATATACCACTTTTCACGAAAATCTGAGAACCACTATATCGGTTTGGCATGGAATGGCTGACTTAAAACATTTATTTCGTTCGAGTTCATTCAATAGATAGAAAGTCAGGATCAATGCCTAAAACTTGAATGAACATATTTTGGCTGTCGTGCTTCGTTTTTCTCACTTTTCAACGTTTTTCCATGTTCATGTGCTGTATCAACGATTTGATGAAAACTATTCAAATCGTGCCAATTAGGTATAACTATTGAAACCGGCAATCAATTTTAATATTTCGAAAGAACGTTTCCTGAATTTTCGATACCTTCGTCTTTCAGCTGCGTAGCAAAGATTTCTGCAGAAACATAATCTTTCGTGGGCGAAATTCGGGTTCGGCTACAAAGGTAAATAAACAAAACACGAGCCACGAAAACGTTTTTTTTTTCGATCTGAGAAACATTTGACAGAAATTGCATGGGGAAATTTGAGCAAGTCTATTTTCAAGCAAAATGCACTTGAAAAACATATATGATTGACTTCGCATGATCTAGATTAATACCAATTCTTTGATGAAATATCTATTGTAACAAATACAAACATCACATGTATTCTTGTTTTCTTGATCTTCTTCGTCTTTCCTGGCACTTATTCTGTTCGTACATTGTGTAGTTGTATTTCTACTTTATACTCTCGTTTATTTTTATCCCACTCGATCGCTCCCCGCGAAAAAAAGTAGTTTTCATCATAATGTTTCATCAACTTGTTCCTATTCTCCGTTTTGTTGAGGTTATATTCAGAAAAAGTTTTTTCCGCAGTTTCCCCAGGGATAGCAAGGGTGAGGGAGGGATAATATTTATACATTATTAACTTATTCTATACAAAATGGGTAAAACTGAAGCACACATATAAAAACTGGATAATACTGGATAGTATTTGAAAAAACTGGAAGATTTAAGTATTTAACTGTTTGACTGGATCGAGAGAAAAAAAACTGGAAGAATCCAATTTAAACTGGAACATTGGCAACGCTGGTCACAAGTACTTTAAGATTTCGCGTTGACTGCTGCCTGCCTTGGACATTTTGCGGATAACCATCCGCTGTGTTTCCGCTGTGCGATTGTGTGCGTGATGGTTATAGGGGATACTAAATTCGTTTTGAGTGAAATGCTGTTTTTTAATAATATGTCTCAGGAATGATCTCTTTGTTAACACACACCTACTTCATTGCTTTTTATAACTTTTAGTGAAAATAAAAAAAGTTGCTAGAAATGTTCATCCTTTTATCTGTTTCAATAACTCTGTTTGACTTTGTTTTACTCTGTGTAATGATTTTAATTACCTTGATAACCGTAAAATTATAAAATTTATCGTTTTTTTGTGTTTGTTTTAACACACTTATTTTTCTGGCCAACAGTGTATGTTTATTTGACCATACAAACGATCATTTTCAATTGTTCGCCAAAAGTAAACCTTTTTGGTGCAGTTTTGTGTTTTGTTTTTAACGTTTATGCCTTATAATTTCTTTAAAAAGATTGAAAATTGGCTAAAAGGTTCAAAAGTTTCAACTTTATAGAAATGAACATGATCGGCAATATCGATGGCTTACATGTCGGTTGACATTTTTTCTACTAGAAGTATTTTGTAGAGCTCGAAACAAATGGTAGTTAGAAGGTTTTATGTCTGAGCAACACGGTGGATGCATCAAAATTTCTCAACCATGTTTTCTTAATTTTCGGCCCGTTATCAAATATATGTGTTGTCTCATGTTGTCATGATGAAAGACAACACCTTTTCAGTTTATCAATTCTGGTCGTTTTTGACGTAGAACTACGTCTTTCAGGAAGGGTACCAAATCAGAAAACAGGTCACGTTTATATGAAATAAAGTTAACGCTAATAACTATTTTCACTGTGAATGAATTCTCATGATTTGCATACCAATCGAATCGGAAATTCTCTAATATTTGTTTGATATGCTGTACATTACAATCCGCTAATCTCTATATGGTTTAAATTCATGAAAAATGGAAGAACTTCCTTATTTCCCATACATTTGTTCTGCCGATTTATGTGCTAACCTTACCCGTATTTCGAATGCTTATAACTCGAACATTCCTTAACAGATCGGAAAGATGTTTGCATCAATTGATAGGAAATACGTGTCTATCACAATTAATAAAATATTATTTTTCATGAGATGAACAATTGAATAACTATAAAATGTCAAGCGTTATTTAAACGCTCTAACTGCCAAGTTTTAATTGGCCCGATTTATGGTTTCTCCAACACAGACTTCAAAATCGATGTGGAAATCCGCTTTTCAAATATATATGCAAGTTGGGGGTATTTTTGTTCCCACTGAGCTGTGTTTCCCTAACACGAACTTCAAAATTAATGTGCCTAGGGGAATCCGCTTTGCAAATACATGCAAGTCGGGGGTATTTTTTGATGTTGAGTATTTTTGTACTCGCTTGTCGTTGTGCAGACCGGAATATGTTTCCCTAAAACGTACTTTCAAAATGAGAAGCCTGGAAAAATCATCATTTCAGATACTAGGGGTGAATGAACTTTCGCGGTTCGAGAACTACGTAAACATGAGATGTGCAATAATTTCAGAGGGAAATGTAAAATACAATGATCGTTTGACAATTCTTCCTTTCACATATTTTGGTAGTCCTGAGCATCATATCAAACGTAAAAGGGCTTTCATCAAATTTATTTGTAACGGAGAACATACTCTATTACAAAAATTTCGATACATTCTACAATAATATTCGAAGTGGTAAGCAAGTGGATTGCATAATATAATTGCGTAGTTCTTCGTCGAAAATATGCGGTCGTGTCCTAAATACAACCCCTTATATTCTTTAAATCGTTCGTGTAATTGTTGTAAGATGCGAACAGTAAAGCTCTAAATTAATAGTTAGGCCATGCGATTATATAGTGGACGATTTTCTTGCAATCCCATCATCGTTAACGTTTTAAAAAATTGGCATCTTCGGCCAAATCAGAAGAAAAGTTGATTTTTTAGGTTTTCAGTTTGGAAAAAATTAGAGCATTTTTTCCGTTTATTTTCCGTATTCCATATCGATGTACAATGGAAAAAAGTCTCAATTCAACTCAACTCTCAACTCAACAAAAGCCAGAGACTCTAGCTCTTAATTAATTTACATACAATTGGATATATATGAAGATTCAGCCCGACCGGTGTGATGTGTCCGCACAATGAAGCGCTTCATCGCGCTGGCGCCTATCGTCCTGGCTAGTGGATGAAGCCATCCAAGCGATCCATTATGTATCATTATGATATCACCCTCCTGAAATTGGATAGCCATTTCGGCAGCGATTCATGGTCGCCCTCTCGTGACACCGTTCAGATCCTTGTCAAAAATTTCATCGTTCGTTAATGTCTGGAGCGCTTTCGAGAAAGCCACTCTGCTTGCCCTCTTCGCATTCGAAAATCGCCCCGAAAGAAGCCATTAGATAACATAATAACAGATAAATTATGCTGGTAAATGTTTAAACTGTGCTCTCGTCTAAACATATAACCGTGTGAGGGTCACTCAGGCTTGGTTCGGGACAACGGGAGAAGGAAAAAATGCCTCTCTCTTATGGGGAAATCACGCGCCTCGAAAAGTTTGCCATTGTGTTTGATCAGCGCTGTCCCGTTCTCCTTCCTGGAACTGGTGGCGGACTGTCTTTCATTGCGAGCCAGGCCCACCCTCTCCTCTATCCTCCCAGGTCACTTCCAATCTTTGTTTGCGAGGTTTCGTTGCGAGATCAAACAGAAACTTTTGTCGCTGTTAAAAGCTGACAGGAAACGACATTATTGTTTAATTCACTGTGTCAAGAAAGTTTCCATTTTTCGGCAAGACAATTTGTAGCGAGGGGTATCGATTAGAGAGCAGTCCGGTGGCGAGCAGAGGAAATCGGTGGCAAAAGTAAAACAAAAACTTCCGCCAATTATACCTTTCATCGATACTGTTGTGTAATTGTGCTATCCTTTGATCTGGCGCAATGCATGCGAACGACAGTCACGGCTCTGTCGAACCGCACACATGGCGTAAGATACAATCAAACATAAGGATATACAATTAAGCATCAAATCACGTTTTCGGAAGCGCATACTCAGCCCGGTGGAAACAAATTTAACCCATCTAGAAAAGGTTACACTTGACGGTTACGCAATAATACGGTGATCGTGCGGAGTTGTTGCCGCTGAGATTTGATGCTCGTGTGCGCCATTTACGGGGCTGGCTGTGACGGACCATCGGATGATGAAAGAAATAGCATTCCCAGCAAATATTCACAGCTTATTGGACGGAGCGATTCGGTAGCCAACTTATTACTTGCATTACATTTTACGATTATTGTCGCCAACCGTCAACCCATGGAGTGGACACAAAACAGCCACTTCGACATATGGTGGTTATGGATCGACTCCCCGGTACGGTTTCAGCATTTTGGGGCCAATATTTCTCTTTTCTTAATTTGAAAAGTTTTTCTCCTTCACTCTGGCGCCGGTACCTTCGGTGAGGCTGAAGAAGTACAGGATTTTTTCTGCTTCATTCCTAGCTTCCATCTTCAGCCCCGGAAGATAAACAGTTTCGTCACGGTCGGTTTAATCAAACCGATACGTGTGCGCCTATTTATGCGGGAGCTCACTCCGGTGGGAACGGAAGGCGGCCGGACCGGTGGAAATGTTTCAATATTTAGCTTTCTCTGTTTAGCCTTTGTTCGATACCGCAGAATGGAAGGAAAACAAATTTTAAATTTGACTATTACCATTGCGAACATGTACATGCTGGCCGGGGCCGGGGCAGCAACCAAAAAACCGAGTCGAGTGGAACAAAAATAATGCTAACAAACAACAAAAGTCGCGCACGTTTGTATTCAAATCGCGTATATGTGGTAACTTTTCGTTTTTAGATCCACAAAAGTTCCAGCTCGGGGAGATTTATGGCTGTTTCACCTTGGTGCTGAATATCAATTTCGTTGATACCACGGCAGCCGCCAAGTTGCATGCCTGAGTACAGGGCGCAATACATGACGGAACTAGCAACGAGGGACCACAGTTGGGCGTTCCTGTAATTCGAGTTCTGAATGTCTCACGCTGTGGCCTTAGATATGGGATGCGTTCGGTTACACAATCAATGTAATTTACATTCGAATTTTGGGACGAGAACGCTAAAAATAAAAGAATCCACAAATGATTCCAAGCGTCATGATGATTTTTTTTCTTCAGCTGTAAATCTGTTTGAATCATCTTCTGAAAAAGTTGACGATTTATTTAAAGCTTCTGAAACTTCTTTTAAACAGGATTATGTGGGAAACCATTCTAATAGTTTTAGAATAAAGATGCCTGGTAGTAATCAACATTCAGAATTATATGTTATATGTTATTATAAGTTATATGTTGTCAGCACTGTGCCACCTTTGCTTCCCTCCTGCAGTGTATGTCAACATCATATGCATCAAATGATTTAAAATATATACAGTAGTAATGTTGGATATTTTTTTATTATTTCATGTACAAAAACTGGAGAGGGTTCAGTATCCTCACCAACTGCGCACATACTTCGAGAGTCTACCTCGAAATCACCGATCTGTGTACGAGTTTCTGCTGAAAATCATATGCACTGGTCCCCTATCCGTACTACCCACTGTAGTCAGTCATGTTTTATCAACTAGATAATATCCACCTGTACGATCTTACGCTAAGATACATCAAATACTCGCCGAATGGCCTCCTTTAACGATCAATATTCGTGTTTGAAAACATCACTAACGGAATCAGCGTCCTGTAGTCAACCACCTTGAAGTACATGAACGGATAAGCTCAACATATGTTTGTTGAATTCAAGGCCTCAAGTAACTTTCTCTGAATTTTGCGATGATTTGTCGCAAGGTAAACATTTGGTCCGATGCGGGACGTTCCAACCGAAATCCACACTGGCAGCTGTCCTGCTCGAAGTTTCAGTCCATTCAAACCTGGCAATACTATCAGATTACCTCCGAACCTGCTACTTTTTTTCCTCAGAACCAAGGAAGACCTGGATGTTAAATGATTCGACACAAATCCAGGGGTTTCAGCAGCCTTGATGAGCTTTCTTGGAAATCTTGCGCACTTGGTGTTTCAGGAAACATTTGAACATCAAAGCACAATTTCCCAAACAAATAATTCACGAATTATACAATGCAACACCTTTCGCAGAACAGCAACAGAAAATCCAGACTGCTGCGGAACAAATTTTCACCTTCAGTTTTCCACCGAAGAACACGACTCTTACCGCTGGAAAGTACTGTCTTCCACCGAATTGAGCTTCGTTCACGAGTTTAGGGGAGCGTAAAAGATAATAATTGATTTTTAGGCGGGATGAACGCTTTTTTGATTCCAGATGGCTTTCTAGCAAATGAGAAATATTAGTCTAACGAATTCGCTCTCTCAGTGTGACGATTAATCGATTATTTGGGGCGATTAATCGTATCGATTAACAAACTGCTGAAAACTATTCGATTAGCTGATGAACGATTAATTTCAAAAATCGGGGATCACTAGGCGCGTCCACATTATGCCGAATGATGCCGAATGATGCCGAGCGACCTGTATCAGGCGGCATATTCGGTTCGTCATGTAATGTAGTCGGTTGCAGTGCGTCATCGTTGACGGCAAAATGCCGTCAACGCGAACGTACTTTTCGTTTTGTTTCGGTTTGATTTCCTTCGATCCGGACCCACTTATTTCGGGTTGGGTTCGGTATGATTCGAGTCGGTTTTCGGCACATCGGCAAGCCCGGGCGTCCATACTTGTTCGGCTTTACCGGGCGGCTAAGGTCGAACGATGCCGATTGGCGTAATGTGGACGCGTCTTAACAATTTCACTATGTCTCCCTTCTCTGCATACTTCGAACGATTTTTTACTGAATAAAATATAAAGACGCGTCCACATTACGCCAATCGGCCTTGGCCGCCCGGTAAAGCCGACTAAATGTGGACGTACCGCCCGGGCTTGCCGACGTGCCGAAAACCGACTCGAATCAAACCGAACCCAAACCGAAACAAGTGGGTCCGGTTCGAGAAAGTCGAACCAAAACAAAACGAAGTATATTAGCGTTGACGACATAGTGCTTCGTGTGTTCGTGATGGCTTCGTGCATGCGATGGGACTTCGGCTTCGTGCACCCGATGGGGCGTCCACATTACATAACGAACCGAATATGCCGTCTGGTACAGACCGATCGGCCTCATTCGGCATAATGTGGACGCGCCTTAAGCTTCGGAATCGGTTCGGTAACGACATGATGAACGTAATTTTAAGAACAAATGATTTGACTGAACATTGCGGCGGCAGATCGCATATTTTATTGAATGAGTATGAACAAACATCATCAAATCCACGAATTATTACAAATGTTAATATACGTTTACAGCAAATGTAGTATTTTTTTATTAATTTGTTTAGTTTTACAGGCTCTGTTACATTAGTTTTAAGGAGCCGAATTCCTAATAATATTTTTATAACTATACATAAACAATTTTCTTAAATCTAAGGTTAGTAAGGTGGAAATCCGATTACTCGCGATCTACTCGAGTTTAGAAGGGTGACACATTTTTTCAGAAAAAGGATGGGATATTGTAGCAATGTTGATGATCACACTCAATTCTTAAATCTATTCGTATATATATAGTGTATTTACATTTCAACTTAATCTACTGTTTATAGCAAGGGGGCCTATTACTCGCCGAGGAAGAAAAGGGGGGTATGAGGATATAGGGACAATCACACACGAAGATCGATAGCTTTAAGGAAAACATATATTTGGGACATGTAATCAAGGTCTAACCGAGCCAACACATCTCTCACCGGCACCTTGGGCTGCCTTCCTCGAGCCCGAAGGGAGTTTTCTAAGTTCGATCTGGCGACAAAATACATATCACATGACCAAACAACGTGCTCGATGTCGTGGTAACCTTGGCCATAAACACAAAGATTGCTGTCTGCAAAATTAATACGAAAGAGTAGCGCGTCTAACGAACAGTGATGCGACATGAGTTGGGAGAAAGTGCGAATAAAGTCCCGACTCAAGTCCAGACTTTTGAACCATGGTTTGAGGCTAACCTTAGGGATAATCGAGTGAAGCCACCGACCCAATTCATCTTCGTTCCACTTACGTTGCCAGTTAGAGATGGTATTTTTACGGACTAAAGAATAAAATTCATTGAAGGCGATTTGACGCTGATAAATGTCGGCTTCAATTGCACCTACTTTTGCCAATGAGTCAGCCCTCTCATTACCCGGGATAGAGCAATGAGAAGGGACCCAGACAAAGGTAATGACATAACAGCGTCTGGATAAAGCACTCAAAATTTATCGTATTCTCTCAAGGAAGTACGGCGAGTGCTTTTCCGGCCTCATTGAACGGATAGCTTCGACAGAGCTAAGACTATCCGTTACAATGTAATAGTGTTCAACAGGTCGTGAGGACATGTAATATTTGTAATAAGTAAATGTAAATAAAAAAAATAATGTTTTACTAGCAATGCATAAATATGTAAATTCTAGCGTTTGACATGTTCTGCACACGTTTCTAAACAGAAATACATGACGTGCTGATAATTGTATAGGTTATTCATATAACTTTTTTCTTTTCTTTTTTTTTCTTTTTTAAAAACATGTTTTTGAGAAAAATTATCTAAATGTTCAATTTTTTTTTCAATGAAACAAAAAAAAATTTTTTTTCTAGAAACGTTTTTGGGAGAAATGAATTTTAATTTTGAAAATATTTATTTTCAGTGTCTTTTTATTAATTTTTTTGGTTTTTTTCAAATTAAAACTATAACGCTATCTTAACTTTAAACAAAATTAGAATAAGTTGTAATTTTTTCAAAGAAAACATGAAAAAGTTATTGTTAGAAAAATTTTTCCCAGTAAAAGTGCTCGTCTTCGGCTGTATCGATGACTTGTGGGCTATTTATACATATTCTTTTGTGAATTAAAAAAAAAAAGTTTTTGAAAATAAAAATTTATTTGAAATTAAAATTTAAACGTTTTTCCACATTTCATTCTTCGACCAAAATTTTAAGTCTCATAGTTTTTGAGTTGGAAATATGTGGAGAAAATTAGGATACAAACATTGACCCTTTCCAAAAAGTGTTTTTTTAAGACTTCAATTATACCAAGCTCAAATGACCAACAGGAAACAGGAGTCATTAAAACGTAAGGCATTATACAAGAAACATTCATTTGTAACTAAATCCTATTTTTATTAAAGGAAAATTTAATCAACCGAACGAACACAGTGGTGATTTGCTTTTCGTAAATCGTACTCCAGGTGACGAGTCCAACAACGATAACATTTGACTATTCCTATTCTTCTGTCCACCTATTCAGCCTCCTTTAGATCATATACCTCCTTCTCGTAGAAAAAAATATTTGATCTTCATTTTGTACACGTTATCATGTTATTTTTTTTCACTCTGAACGTAAAAAAATTAGATAAGGTAAAATTTCTCGCAAAATATCTCGAAACCGTCGCCGTCGCCTCAATACCTCCAACACATCGTTAGATGTGATTTATTCTTTAGTCCTCCAAAAGACGAAAGCACTTTTGTAAATTGCTGAGAACGCAATATTTCCCTATTTATGAATGTTTGTCTTTTTTTCTAGGTTGTCCCCTTATCCTCTCCCCTCACCAAACCCTCGCCAAGGACACCAAGCAGAGCTCACAAATTATAATTTAATGACAGCGCGCCGTCAGCGCTCATTTGCAACCAAGGGGGGCGCCCACGAAGCCATTGATATGACGCACGTGACGCCACGGAAGCTCCCTGTGTGGAGGAACCGCCGGTCGGGATTCCGGGATTCGGGAGTGTGACTGCTGCTTGCAAAATCAAAATCTACTTTCACCCGAATAGCTGATGCAGCTAAGAACGTATTGAACTGGAAGAAATGTTTCACTAATGTGAAACACCATAGGCGCCATTCGCCGAGATCGGCGGCCACAATGGGCGTTTTATTTCGGGAAAACAAATGCTGGAGCGCGAGTTGAGATGACGTTACATTAGAGATTGGTTCAAAGCGGAAACGCCGCTCGTCGGTAGTGGCCGTGAGGGTCGCTCCGCTCGAGAGGATTCAAATTTATGAGTTGTTGAGAGCAAACGATATGGCGCAAATGGAAACAAAACCGTTCGTTTATGTTAACGTGTCGGAGTGTGGCGAATTTTGTACACTCCACACACAATAGTCACTCATATCTAGTTCCCTGGGCCTGGCGGTGGACGAATGGGTCGGACCGGCGGGTGGCAGGAGCAGCCGCATTCACACAATAAGGACATTATGCTGTCGCACATATCGGGTCGGGGAAAAAGCGCTACGCTTTCGTTCACTCGGCAAGACGAAACAGCGGGACGATTTATGCTGTATTATTTATGACGTTAAGTAGAACACAGCATTCGCTTGCTCGCAAATATCGCAAAGACGACGACAGTCGTCGCATTCATAAATGTGTAAGAAGAGAGAGATTCGATTTATTGCTCTTTGTTGGGGGGAAAATTTAGTGCTGCACAATGCTTTTCGGCTCAGTGCTGCGCTGTGAAGGACACCCACACACACGCACACGTAATACCACTCCAAAGCGAAGGACATCCGGCGGGAACGACAGGTTGGCGGAATGTGAATATAAATATAGAACTTTCTCCCCCCGCAAAGACGGATTATACTTGCTGATGTGGACTGTGCTACCTGTCGGTTATTGTGTTATAAGAAACTCTAAATCAGTCGATGAACTGGAAAATACTAGTTGATTTATTGCTTTTCGGCTCCGCTGGTGGATTCGTGCTTTATGGCCAAGCCCGGAACGTCAGCTGCTGTCTTCGAAGCGATGAAATAAATTGGCATTCGCCGAACGCAAAGATATTAATATTTGTTTTTGTGTCTTTCTCATCCTTCAATCAGGAACGCACGCGTATTTGCCTTTCAGTAAACGCCTATAGACTGTTCTATCACCGAATCCATCACCTGCCGTGTATAGTTTACCTAGCTAATATCAGATATTGGGCACGAGCAAACCACTCTACCGTTGCGCGTTCGCGCCCTTAGGGGACCACAAAGTCGGCTCACGTTCCTGTGACGCATCGCAAACAACCACAACCGGTGTCGGGGCTTTGATTGGTAATAACTCGCTTGCCCTGTGGTCGCCACCTCCACCAGGCCAGACTTATGCGGTTGTAATTAAATGCAACAGACAATTAATTAAGATGCAAACTTCAAGAAACGTGACAAGTCGCCGCCGCGCCTTCTTTACAGGTGGCGTTTAAAGTTCGAAAAGGACCGTTGCGCTCTCATCTTGGCTGGTTTCGGAGCAACAGTTCGTTTCTTGGTTTTGAGACGAAAAAGCACGGCGAAATTTTTTGAACCCAGAAAAAAAATCCGTCCAAGCCCTCCATCAGCCAACACCGGCTTAAGCCGATAATTGCATTACTCACAACTGCATTAGCAAGTACGCTATGAAGTATTGTCGGTTTATTTATATACACACAGGCTACAGACGGGGTAAACAAAATTTCATATTGACTTTTCACGGTCCAGCGAACAGAACGCCTCGGAATGACTTGAAAGAACATCAAAGTTCTTCGTGCGAGGTGAGGGCACACCTTTGATTGTTCGTCATCGCGCTTCGAAGTGACACATGCAAGTTGGTTGTTTATTTATAAACAAGATAACCTTAGTAAGCAAATATCACTCCGAGGGCGAGATAGAGAACAACAATTTTAACAGTCTTTATACGTAGGAATATGCGCGATCGAAGATGATCATAATTGCGATTTATTTTCATATCATAATGGGTTGACCAGATGATCGATTAGAAAGATTCAAAATGTAAGGAATTAGCAGTGCCGTAGTTTTAACGTACGACTACGTCTTTGATTTCCATATAGGGAGGTCACTCTACGAAATTAAAAATGAGGCATGTAACGATTCATTATGGGATTTCAAACGCATATTACAAAAAAATCATTATTGCGCTATATGTTATGTTGTATACCATTGGACAGTGAGTATAGTAAAAAAGTAAACAATTTGACAATTAAAATAGGTATGTTATTTCGATTTTACTAAAAATTCGTTTTCCCCCACAACGCAACGAATAATCTTTTTGCCTACGATTCGGACGTTAGGTTACAATGTGGGTGAATGCGTATTATGATTTACTAGCTGACCCGGCAAACGTTGTTCTGCCATATGAATTATTTCTAGTGAATATTTTGGCTGTTCAATAATATATAACTAATGTATTCAAGCGCGTTTAAATGTTTGAACGATCTAAAAAATTAATCGATTGTGATCGTTGAAGGATAGATTCCACGTGGATATCGAGCAGATACGTGAAGGTTCGGCCATGTATTGCGTTGGAGCCAGGTCCGGACTATACGGTGGATGCAATATTTTTTTTATTTCAATTTCAATATGTTAAATATAAAGTAAAAAAAGTAATATATTTTTTTTGTAGAATGTAAAAATAAAATAAAGAAAATCAATATTAATTTCATTAAATTGATATCCAGTTGATGGAAAATACGCGCAGCCATTTTAAATATGGACGCCTTGTACATTTTCCATCTGCCATGCAAGGTGATATAAAATTTAGATCACCACGTATGCAATGAACCATGTTTGTGGTAACAATATCTAACAGTCACCCATATTCCGGAATCCGATTGCTTTGAATCTCGATCGGATCTTACGATTCGTCTTCTGTATTCTGAAATTCAATCGACTTTCATTCATTCGTGCTATGAAATGTGGCAGTCTTGCCGTGGCCCAAAATAAACATCAAAATAATTAATCCGTATTCGTGAAGCAATTTAATCTCTATCAGATTAGCAGACACGAAAGCAATTCTAAATTGCTAAAATTCGAATGAAAATCATTACTCGATGTTGTTTAAATACTTGGAAGACAGTCCTAACCTAACGTTTCTTTTATAAATCTTTTTGCATTTCCGCCTAAACTTTATCCATAATATGAAATCATTATCAGAGAAAACTTGTGAATGCGTCTTCCTGTTACACAGAAGACATACTAGAGACTATCTTCATTTTTTTGACGTAGGATTACGTCTTTCGGGAACATATTGGGGTACAAATTGAAAATCGAAAATCGAGTACATCGAGAAAATTGTCCAATTTCAAACGCTTTTTGCTCAATCATTTCATGATGTATTAATGAGATTTTCACGTCAATCGATTTCGGCACTCCATAACAATTTTTTATATTGAAGTAAATAATATTTGTCATGTAACTAACTATCGAACAATTGAAAAATCTCAACTCCTATCCTAACGGAAATAACCACTTCTGATTGGTCGAAATTGACGACACATGCGGCGGGTCCCTAACAGAGACATCAAAACCAAGCTGCCTGGAGGAAATCGACATGAAAATAGGGGGAGCTTTTGTTTCTACCGAAATGTATTCCCTAACAGAGACATCTAAACCAAGCTGCCTGAGGAAATCGGCATTGCAAATATATGCAAGTCGGGGGCATTTTTATATTGGAAAATTGAAACAAGGGAGCATGATGTGATTTACGATTAATCACAAACTGCACAGATCGCTATCTGTGCAAACTGCGACTAACTATTAATCCTCACCCATCATAACCAAATGATTTTCTCTTGGTAACTCTGAGTTGACCAAAGCATTGCTAGACTGAAACTAGTTCGAATAATTGAGTTACTCTCCTTCCTCGTTTTGTTTACAACTCCTAACAAGAATTTGCTCCATGGGAATGAGTGTCTCTTTGACGTACGCTTTACGATTCTCGCTCTCTCGTCCGGGCGTTCAATTTTCCTTTCCGAGTGCGTTTACTTCGATGAAACTGGGTAAAATAAAAAATGCGCTACAGCAGATAGGACGACTTTATTGTTTAATGTTTCACAGAGGATTTCTCAGATGGTGTTTAAATTAATCTACAAGAGACTGCAAACAATAATCTCCCTCAAATCACTAATTTTATGAGTTAATGTAAATACGTTATTGGCCAAGGCTATTACGACATCGAACACGTGGTCTTGCGAGATATATTTTTCCGCCAGCCCCAATACAGACCTCTTTTTTCGGGCCCGAGTAAACTGGTGGCTAGAAAAGACCAAGATTACCTTGAATTAATCAAAAAACATAAATTAGCGCAAATATGTCAACATGTGTTTTTTTTTGTGTAAGCACGTAAATATTTGCTCATAAAATTTTTTGGATTGTGGAACTCTACATAATTTGTATGCAGATAGTCTATCCACAGTTTGTGGGGGGAATACTCATACAACTCAAATGGATAATGATTCTCTGCTATCACAAAGCTGAGAAATTTTTTGACGTTTTGTTTTACTATTGATTCATTCAAAAAAAAAATTTTTAAATGTTTTCTTATCCTGGGACTGGCTCACCATATTGCACTGCTACTAAAATCGTAGGCTAACTTCAAGGATATTTTTTCTTCATTTTCGGCGAATAATCAATAGAGTGCCGTGTTATGAAACATCAGAATAATAGCAAAAACAATATTACGATCATACGGTGTTGGACAGGTTATTCCAGACTACATTGGAATATATTCCATCTGATCATCTTTAGAAAGGTTAATGACCTTCGAAGGATAAATTTATCTTGGGCACATTGAATTGATGTTCATGACTTCCAGTCGGATGTTTATCAGCTCTGATAATAATTGTGTGGTCCTCACAAAGCATATATTCCAATGCCGTCAGTTCATTCTTCGCGGTGACCGGAATAAATCGCCACAGTAAACAACTGCAACAGAAACAACCGCTTAGAAAAAGTGTAGTAGGCTAGAAATATTTGGCGCGGGAAAAACATCATGTGCCTCACATTTCTATTATAAATTTATTCTCTTGTTCTCGTTTTTCGAAATTTATTCTGAGGACAATGTAATGGGGACGAAGTCCCCATTTGGCGAGGATAAGGAATCGAGGCGGCCCATGCCGCCAAGATGACGCAATCCGAGTCCACCGCCGACCCGCCGTCGGAAGCGGCGGTGTCTCGCACGCAAACCTGGGATCCACTGATTGCCCGGTTAGTTTGAAACATAGGATACGATCCTTTAGCAATGTCCGACCGAGCTCTAGCGAGCGTCGGACGGTATACGTCTGCCCGGGGCGTTACGTTTGCCTGGGGCGATACGTTTGCCCGGTTAATTCTTGTTTTGAAATACAATACCGCGCCACAATATTTATAGCCTACTACACATTTTATAAGCGGTGGTTTCTGTTGCAGTCGTTTTCTGTGGCGATTTATTCCGGGAACCATTCTTCGCATACCGTTTGATGATAAGGTAGGATGTTGATAATCATTTGCTGCGATACCTATTGTTCCAACAGTATTCATTCGACAACGTGAAGACAGAATACCTGAAATTAACCGATTCAACCATGCAAATCTGCAGTATGTACACTCGAGAGATGCAACAAATTTGAAGGGATATAAAAAAACATTAGTCGTTCGATAAATCTACTGCCACATATGTCGGAAGTCCACGATATATGAATAACATACGTCCATACTATATAATTACATTTATTCGCAACGAAGAACGTAACCACACATAATTGAATTAACCAAATATGTGATCCGTTTTATCTACAAGATAAAAAAGGGTCTGAAATGCAATCGAATCCAAAAGGTGTTTCGTGAAGTCACTAATTAAATTACTATTTGAAAAATTATTTGGAGAGAAATGTGAATGTTCAGAATTATTGGTATCTAAAAAACGATTTTAGGCGGGATGAGATTCGCCCAAATCTGCTGGTAATAAAATTAATCAATTGCATCCATTCTCCGTCTGCTGTTTATCGGGCGGGAGACGACAGCAAAATAAAATCGACACGCCACTCACTGCGGTCAGTGCAATAGAGAATTAAAAATCCCTCGATGAGTGTCGTAAGATTTCAGTTGATCGTCTGTTGTACACTTTACGATCAAGAACTCATCATCCGCTCAATGGAATGGGATTAACCGTTTGTGGCTTGCACTCACGATAAAACTTGAGTAGTAGAAGTAATGCTTCGAGAGTGCAAGCAGTAGGGATTCCGCTTTCATATTGCTTTTTTGAGATCTTGGTAGCTCACCGTTCCAAGTATTCTCTCTGTGTACATATGAAGAATAAAAGAGCATCCTGCTGGGGGTGATTCAAAAACATCCGACTAGAGGGATATACTTATTCATTGATCGTTGAATGTGATTTTTTTTCCATCCCTGGAGGTGAGTGATACGATAAATTCTAGCAAATAAAATTTTAATTTGGGACTTGAATGTTGGTTGCTTCGTGAAATTTCATATCAATGATCGATCGTTCATTGTGAAAAATTCAGCACAAGTGTGAGTATGATGTATGGTAGCAGCTGTGTTGAAAATGACTTGATATATGAAACGATTTATTTCAATTTTAATAAATAAAAACCAAGGTTTGTTCCCGCTCGCGAACGGGTCGTTAGGTTTAATCTTGTTGTGTTCATTTTCACCCAAGGAAAGTTAATACGGCAGAAAAATTAGAAAAGTGAAGATATATTAGAAAAAGTGATTTTCCATATGCTCTACATATAGTATTAATTGTTGTTGTCCAATTAAAATTCGGATTGGGTTGAATAAACACCCAGAAAGTAAAAAAAATATAAAATAAAATTACCTTTTCCATTCAAATAAGTTTTCTCTATATCAAAGAAAAATTGATAATTGTGTTCGGTATTATCTTATATTACATTGGTGAGTTTTTTTTATTTATTTCATCCATACATAACACAGGAGCCATCTCGTCTAGGATCACAAAGGGCAGTTTTCATCATATCTCGATCCACTTCGGTATCTTTTATCTGATACGCACCATCCTACGACTGTTTACCATCCTTGTGTCATCATCACTGGGTAAACACTGGTGGACTGAACGAACCATACCCAACAACCAAACAAAACGGCCCTTTTCAGGGCCACCAAATCATTATCAAAGAGTTTTACGATGTAATTCTTCAAACATATGCAAAATCAACAGATAGCCTAACGGAATCCTACGTCAACTATGCGGTCGTGTCTCGGACACGACCCTCCTGTGACTTTTTCCATAGAGTCCTTAGTGGATCACACCATTGAGAGAGATGACGAATCCTTCGGCTGAAGGAGGACTGGATTTTGATAGCTCAGGAATGTGGATATTCACTGCAATTCGGTCTTATGGAAGCCCAAACCGTTTGGATGTGGCTTGTTGGAGAACTCAACACTTGGTCTACTATCTAAACACAAACTTGATTTATCGCGATGCTTCACGGTTACACTTTGAAATTGGAATCGCGATCTATCACAACTGCAGGTTGAATATGGAATGTCGGATATGATATTGGTATTGATCGATTGATGCACATATTTGTTTGTATGTGTTTCATGCTGTGGTATATGCTGATGTCTATCGTTGTGTTGTACACCACACATTGCATTCTGAATTGGAAGGAGTGATTTGGATGGGGATAAGGATCGGGATAGAATAGGGGATCTATTGCATTTCACACTTGCTCAACATTAGCGCTGTTGGTCGCAAACAGTCCTTTTGACATAGGACTATGTCTTTGATTTCTATATAGGGGGGTCACTCTACGAAAAATGTAACAATTCAATAAGAGTTTTCAAATGCATATTACTCAAAATCGTTATTGCGACACATGTTGTGTTATGTACCATTAGACAGTAAATTTATCCAGTAATTTTTGACGTAGGACTGCGTCTAACCGGAAGATATAGGGGGTGAAATGGAAATCTAGGCACTGAACAAGTAGGAAAAAATGCAAGATTTGGAACGCTTATAACTCGAGCATTTCTCAATAGATCGCAAAGGTTCTTGCATCAATTAATAGGAAATATACCTACGCATCTATCATAACGAATATCATTTCATTTTTCTTGAGTTAAATAATTGAATAATTGTGAAATATCAAGCATTGTCAAAATGCACTATGTGCCCATTTTTGATTGGTCCATTTTGTGCTCCTCAAATCGTACCGACCAAAACGGGCAACCAGAGCAGCAGTGAAATAGAATGAAGCACGATTGGAAAGGAAAAAGAAAAAAATGAACGAAACATTGGTCGCAGTCTCACACATGCGTAATTCTCGAGCCAGCCAGTCAGCTTAAAAATCCCCGCTCCGCTGCCGTAACGATCATTCTCATTCAAACCGTACACCACATCGGTTCGCATCACAACACATCAACAAACCAACCCAAGCAGCCATGTCTGGACATGGTAAAGGAGGAAAAGTGAAGGGAAAGGCAAAATCCCGCTCGAACCGTGTTGATCTGGAGTTCCCCGCAAGGGTAGCTAGGCCGAGCGCGTTAGTACCAGTGCACCAGTCCACCTAGCAGGCGATATATAGTTTCGGCCGCCGAAGTGATCGAGTTAGCTGGCAAAGCTGCTGGCGACGATAAGAAAACCCGCATTCGGAACAGAACACATTCGGTTCGGTAGACATCAAGACAACAGGCAGTTGCAGCGAGTGGCGAGTGGCAAACGCAATCGCAAAACGGCTTCAGGTAGCAGAAGAAAAAAGTTTGTTCTTTATACAAACTGCTTTGATGGCAAATCCAGAACAAGGCGGCATCGAGGGCATTCGAAATGATTTTTGACGTGGGACTACGTCTAACCGGAATATATGGAGGGTAAAATGAAAATCTAAACACAGAACATGCAGGAAAAAATGAAAGATTTCGAATGCTTATAGCTCGAACATTTCGTACTGGATAGGAGAGATGTTTGCATCAATTGATAGGGAATATTTTTACGCATCTATCGCAACTAACAAAATGTTGTTTTTCATTAGATAAATAATTGAATAACTGTAAAATATTAGGCGTTATCTAAACGCCCTAACTGCATCGTTTTGATTGGCCCAATTTACGGTTTCCTTAACACAGCCATCAAAACCAAGCAGCCTTGAGGAAATCGGCATTGCAAATACATGAAAGTAGGGGGACTTTTGTTCTCATCGAAAAATGTTCCCTAACACAGACTTTAAAACCAAGCAGCGAAATCGGCATTGCAAACACACGAAAGTAGGGGGAGCTTTTGTTCCCACCGAAATGTGTTCCCTAATAGAGATTTCTAAACCAAGGTGCCTGGAGAAATCGGTATTTCAAATTCATGCAAGCGGGGGTATTTTTGTTCCGACTGGAATGTGCTTCCCTAACACAGACTTCAAATCCATGGAGCGTGGGGAAATCGGCATTGCGAATTCATACAAATTGGGGGTATTTTTGTTCCGATTGAAATGTGTTTCCCTAACACAGACTTCAAAACCGAGGTTTCTGGGGAAATCGGCTCTGCAAATAAATGCAAACTGCTTTACTTTTACTTTTGTCCTCGCTTGCCTTTGTGCAGAGTGGAATATGTCTGTCCTAACATGATCTTCTAAACTTAGGAACCTGGGAAAATCGTGCATCGACACTAGAAGCGAATGAACTTCCCAGTTTCAAGCAAATTCGAGATTCGAGAATATGTACACTTTTGGGATGTAAACTTCAGAGGGAAATGTAAAATATAATAATCGTTTGATAATTTTTTTTTGTCTTTATTGGAAAGATTTTCAGCCTTAGGCTGGTTCATCAAACGTTTGATAATTCTTCCGTACATATATTTTGTTCTAGTCATCATACCAAACGTAAAAGGTCCGTCATTAAATTTACTTGTGACGAAGAACAATCAATCACAATAAATGAATTGACTTTACATGGCATTTGTTCATTTTTTTCACTCACAGAGCAAATATATTGAACTCAATTGAATTTGGAAACTGTTCCATTCAATCAAGAATTTAGTCAATACAAACGAATGATTGCTAAGCTAAGGTAGTTCCACGTCAACCTTGCGGTTATATCATAGATATAACCCACCCATATTTTTTTTCAATCGCTCCCTTTTAACGCTCATTCGTTCGTCTCGTTGGATTCGCCCCTCTGGCTGAGTCTGCCGATTTGTTTCTATCCTGTGAGTGTGTACCGCTTGAGTATAAAACACGCGGACCCCAAAAAAATATCTTATTTTCTTTCAAACCGTAAACCCGTGTGGTTGTACGGCATCGGCATCGTGGACGTAACAAAGGAGGACAAGTTATGGGAAAGGCAAAGTCTCACTCGAACCGTGCAGGTCTCCAGTTCCCTGTTGGTCGCATTCACTGATTGCTCCGCAAGGGTAACTAGTCCGAAAGGATTGGTGCCGGAGCACCAGTATAACTAACAGCGATTATAGAGTTTCGGCCGTCGGAGTGCTCGAGTTGGCTTGCAAAGCTGCTCACGACAATCAGAAAACCCGCATCAAGAACAGAGCAGCTTCGGTTCGTCGCTCATCAAGGCAACAATTAGTTTCAGTGAGCGGCAAAGTGTTCCTCCGGCACGTCGCATTAAATGTAATTTACTGAACAACATGTCACAAGCTGGATGGGAAGAAATTTTCCAACTGTGAAAGCTGTGGCGAGTGGCAAACGCAATAGCTAAACAGGAAGGTTTAACCGAACAAGATGGGAATATCGAGTGATAACAAAAACACAACACCAAAGGTTCTTTTCAGAACCATCAACATATTCATAAAGAGTAAACAGTAAACTAATCCATTTTTCAGGTAGATAGGTAGGTATTCACGTAGGAGAAGAAAATAAAACAATATGTTTAAAATATATATTTAACAAAAGCTGTCCCCTTTGTATAGTCCTACGTCACTCCGGTTATGTCCCCGACATTACCCACCCGTCTTTTTTGCTTAAAACATGAACAGTGAATAAATTAAAAAAAGTTAATAATTTGACGATTATAATGGGTATGTTTTCTTTCGATTGCACTTCCTCGCCGACGTCACAATCAATTTTTTTGCCTCAATTCGGGCGTTAGCTCACAATGTGAATTGATGCATATAATGAATTATTCTCCATTTACCGATAATAGGCATTTACCAGTTATTCTATTGTATGTTGCCCAATCAATTCGTGCTCAATTCATGTTTTCATCGTGTATGTCTTGTTTCTAACAATTTAGCCTCATCACTACACGAACATCAGCTATACGAACTTCCCAAGAGATCACCATAGAATAAAATACTCAATATACATAACCTGGCTATAAAGTTATCACAAACAACGTATCGACGAGGGAGAAAATACTTTTTTTATCTATAATATATTTCTGTAGTCATGTATTTATTTGACTTAGGCTTATATTTATGTAGATCTTAACTATTTAGATTTGTGTTTAAAAATGATACTTGATGACTCTTTGTCTTCTTCTGCATAACTGCGTTTTGAGTTATAAAAATTTTCAATATCATAATTTCTTGAATGAAAGATAAATTATTTTGGATACGCCTTTTTAAAAATCAGTCATGATTTGAATCATATGTACCTACCATGTTTCAATAAAATCTAAGGGAGTCGAGACAAAATTTGATGTTTTCCGACCGATTTGGTGTGAAATTGCTCCGTTGTTAGGGTCAGCTAGGATATGCAATGACCAACCTCCGTTCCTCGCTTCGTTTATCCACTTGGTGCCACAAAAGCGAATAATCTCATTCTGTACAAGTATCTGAAGTTATTTATTCGAGATTGCTACGTAGCATGACACATTGTGGTTCAATGAATATTGACATATTTCCAAACACTGCATGTTGGACACAAAAAGTCATTACGAAAGGATGTTTACTCTTGTTCCTGTAGAATTTCCAAACCGATCCTTTCATCTGCTTCCTTCCGATAAGAATCGCACCCTGCAAAAGTATCCTGATAGTATTATGGTGTCAAGGCAAAGAATTTTCCAGGCACCACTCAAGTACCACAAGTTTCAGACCAACATTAACCAGCGCATATTATTGCGACGAAAGGCAATTCGAACGATTATTATCCCTGAGTCACTAGCAAACGTGTTCGAAGTTTGGAAGGTTGATAGGTTGAACCTTCAAAGCTGACATCGGGGACTATAAATACATATTATCACACAATATCATTGAAATGTCAAATTTTGTAGTTTCCCAACTTGAGCATTCATAAACCACAGTTTTGACTCCATATCGATTTAAAGAGAAAATACAATATCAAGTAATCTACATCCGACAGTTCACCTTCAGAGGGAACCCATTATGTGAGCCACATAAACCAAATATGCTTCCTGCTGTCGATTCTGTCACACGTTTCATCGAAAAACGGCAGCTTTTCAAGCGGAAACATGCATGCAATTCGTGCCAGCAGCTGCTTTTTCCAAAGGTTCAACCTGGTGGGGATCGAAAACCCCTCCTTCGCTCTGGAATAATGATTGTCTTCGTCAGCGATAATTTATGGCCTCTTTCTTCCAGGGCGCAATTGTCGTAAAATATGCGCTCGCTGCGTGTGACATGTTCAGCGCGTTTGTTTATCGGTCATATTTTATTTATTTCTGATTCCTGTTTATTAGGAAACATGATAGGTTATCATTCTTTCTACCCCGATGGTACCTTCCTGGTGCGGCTGACTGTGACACATTGTGCCATTGCGCGAAACTCATCACGTGTTTATAAAATATTAAAATCTATCACACCGTGCATTCCCCACGAAGGAATTATTTACTTGGTTTTTCATCTTCTGAGGTGAGGGTGGGGCGAATTTATAATGTGAATATTGTGTTTATGATGATAGAAAGTCAGATGGGAAAGAAATTGGATAATCTAAAAAAAAATCGTTCAAATATAGTCCTTGCAACGCAAGGCCAATACTGGGATGTCTATATTTGTCTATTCTCATTCTAAATAGGCACAGAATATTCTACATGTTTTCAGATAATACCGCGCTAACACAAAAAAGCATGAATCAGTGCGAGCTACTTATTACCTGCTTCAATAGAAAGCTAATTTCCATATCTTAATTATTTTCGCATTTCAATCAGCCCTTCCCAGGGACGCACTCGTGTATGTGCTCACAGGATTCCTTCCAAAACAATAAACAGATTATCATATTCAATTTGGCTGAAATTAGGTTTTCTCCCCTCCGGCAGTTAAACACAATAATCAATTTTTGAATTTGACACTTTTCTCAGGCACTGGAAGGGATAGGAGAAAGATTTTTTCTCTTATTTTCAAGAGGAGGGAACCCAAACCCAATCCTATCACATGTTCTGTGGTGCAGACTTTGCCATCTGAGCCTATAACGAACCAACCCTATACACCTAACGCACCCCCGCACGGGACATCCACGCGACCGTTTTCATCGAACGCACGATCTGATATCGCTTCGTAAATAAACAAACATAATCATCGTCGTAAATTAATAACCTTCGCATCGTATTTTTGGCAGAGGTACCGCAGTTTCTCCGGAATGTCTACTGTGGGGGTGGGGTGAGTGCTAGTGTTTAGAGTGCGTGCACGCGTTGTTTTCACATCGTAAATATACGCGCACAAACGCTCATCTGCCGCAGCGTGTTCCGTTCCCCGATGGGATGTGCTCGTATTTTATTTATTCGCTCTTGTAGGTGATCGAGGGGTGTGGATTCTTTGGGATGTTTTGCATCCGCAATCGACCAAATCGGTGCAGCTTCCTTTTGCGCGCTGTTTGGCAAAATTGATTACTTCAGTGTAATCATGATTAACTATATAGGTGTTATATTCTCTATAGAACAAATAGCTAAAAACTGATACACTGCGTTTCACAACTATAGAACCACTATTTTTTTCTGAGTTTCCAGATATATGTAAGAAATCGGTTGATTTGAAGTATATAGTGTAAAATACAATAACTATCTTCATTTATAAGACTGTTCATTTGAACTTTAATGTTGTGTTCAGGCGAGGAATATTCAAAAAACTAAAATTCAAGTGTTTCATAACTATAGAATCAGATGGAAAAACTCTCTCTCCTTTACGAGATGAGGCACTATTTGGTACCTCGATAATTGATGTACTTGATAAATGCAGGGATGTTTGTTACATAAGAAGTTAAATCGAAAGATGAAAAATTGGTACGAGCGTTACCCGATATAACCATCAACATCATCTAAATACAAATATACGTGGATACTTTTTAAATTATTCATAATTATAGCATAATACACTGGAGTCGCGTAAATTCCGAAATCCGCGTAAAAAAACGCGTCAATTCCGAAATCCGTGTGGAAATAAACCGCGTAAGAAGCGACTTCAGCGTAGATAAAAAGGATGATTGTGTCACATTAACCCGAAACCCACTCACCCCAAAGACAGTTAGCCGAGAGACATTCACCCGAATTCCACTCATCCTAATGTTTGTTACGAATGTTACGAATGTTTGTGTCGAATGTGATAGCTACCCGAATGTAACATCTACCCGAATGCAACAATTACCAGAATGTAACATCAACCCGATCGCGACACTTAGCCGAAAGAAGGATATATTCGAATATGCAAATTTCATTATTAGATTGCAACCAGGTAATCGAAATGCATGACAGCATAATTAACCGGGCAAACGAAATGCAAACGTATGCCGTTTGATGCTCGCTAACGCTCGGTCGGACCTAACTAAAGGCTCGTCTCCTATGTTTCGAGCAAACCGGGTAATCGGTTGTAACAGTTGGCACAACTGTTATCGTTATGTGATGTTTTCAGATTATTCATTTACCTATTTATTTTTATTTATTTATTTATTTATTTCTTTATTTATTTCTTTATTTGGTAGGATAATTAGTAGGCATTCGTGAAGTCACATTTAATAATTTAAGTTCGATATTCACACTGAAACATTAACAGTGTACCTCCACAAAGTCACAACTGAAGGTAACCTAAAAGATACTCCAGAAAGCATACTTAAGAGCTTAGATTTCCCATCCCACCTCCCTGGAGCAGGACGAAAGCGCAATCGCAAAAGTTGTTCGGCCAACGAGTGTCTGTTCGCGCAGCGCTTGCTTTCGTGGCCTTGAGTTTGGAGAGAGTTAGAGAACAGGGAAATACGGCCAAACCTGGTGAAATAAACACGCCAAGCAAAGGCAGCGTCGTCACCATCGCGCCTTCCAAGTATCCGCTGGGTGATACCCACCGGCGGTGAATCCTACGCAAAGAAGCAGAAGGAGTGGGTGAGGAAACATGTGTCCTCACCGCACTCCCCAGGTATCCTGTATTGTGTAGTTTTGTCCATGTGCACATGTGATGTCCCCATAGTTTAAGCAGATTAATGTACAAATAAATATAGAAATATTTAAAACCATAGTCCACCCAAATGCAGAAAGTTCTGTAGTGTTGTCTAGGAGTAAAAGTCGTTATAATATTAGGCTGTCAAAAAAGTCCTACGGTATTTTTTTTGAATTTTCATTTGTTCATAAAATTAGTTACAATCAGTGTTGAAAAAAATCATCTTCGTTTAGCTCAAAAGCTTATATTTTCGGGCTAGGTTGCATCGAAAACCTATATACTCCGAACGAAAATCAAAATGACAGATCCAAGCAACCAGTGAATATGAGCAAATGAACTTTTGTTCATCAATATGTTTTAATGTTTATTTTTCCACCCAATGTCATTTTCATCTTGATTATTCAGAATGCCAGAACAGAATTTCATTTTAGCCAAATGAATATCAGCTGTTGTTTACTTTTAACCAGAGGTAGCTGTGTGCGGCTGGGTTTTATGTAGGTCGGATTGTACTGATGCTTAAGTCCTTCCAAATCAACGCAGGCAACAAGAAGATTATGAAATGTTGTAATCCATTTGACCATCGAGTCTAGGAGCAATTGTTATTCAATTGCAATACGGTGTTTAGGGATCGTTCGCGATGCCGTTGTTACCGTCTCGCCAAACAAAATCCTGCGCGATTTCTTGCAAAGATTTTTTTTTTTTTTTTTTTTTTTTTTCTCTATTATAGTGACTTTCAACACATTTTAGCTGGTTCGTCACTTTTACTTCTATTTTTGGAAGAATGTCGGGAGTGAGAATTGAACTCGTGATCTCTGCGTGAGAGGTATGGATGTTACCACTACGCCAGATCGCCTCCTTCTTGCAAAGATCGTTTCATCGAGCTCTGGCGTTTTTGTTCTCTAAATGATCCCACCTGACTAATTTTATTTTATTTTTGAATTTTGGCTCAAAATCAATGCCAGAACGAATATCGTTTCGAATGTGAGAAATATCAATTTGTTGCTTTTGATATTCAAAGTATAAATAACAGCGAAGTTATGAACCCCACTCAATGCCGCATTCATTCATTATAGCAAATTTGTTCATGCATCAGCGATATGAACAAAATGAACTCGTTTGTTATTGTCATCAATATAATGAGGGCAGTGTGTTTCGAGCCGGAAAAAAAGTCATTTACACTGAAATAAAATCATATTCGTTACTCGTGAATATTTGTTGATATTCTAAGACACTGGTTACAATCATCTGTTTTAAGTCAAATATGCGTCGTTTTGTTCGATGACTTGTTCCCAACGAGATGCCAACTTCATAATACCCCTGTTATAGAAGCTCGCTTCCTTATTGGCAAAAAACTCGGATAGCCAATTTTCACAGGCCTCTTTTGAGGCTAACTTCTGACTACCTAGCTCGTTCGCCATGGACAAAACCATGTGGTAGTCACTTGGTGCAAGGTCCGGACTATACGGCGGATTCAAAAGAACCTCCCATCCGAGCTCCCGGAGCTTCTGGCGCGTCACCAACGAAGTGTGTGGCCTGGCGTTGTCTTGATGGAAGACAATGCGGCCTCTGTTTATCAAAGATGGCCTCTTCTTCATGAGTGCTACCTTCAAGCGGTCCAGTTGTTGGCAGTACAGGTCCGAATTGAGCGTTTGTCCATAGGGAAGCAGCTCATAATAGATTATTCCTTAACAATCCCACCAAACACACAGCAGAATCTTCCTGGTCGTTAATGAGGGCTTGGCCACCGTCTGAGCCGCTTCAGCGGGCTTCGACCACGACCGTTTGCGCTTCACGTTGTCGTAAGTGACCCACTTTTCATCGCCAGTCACCATCCGCTTCAGAAACGGGTCGATTTTGTTGCGATTCAGCAGCGATTCACATGCGTCGATACGGTCAAAGATGTTTTTTTTGCGTCAACGTGTGTGGCACCCATACATCGAGCTTCTTTGTGAATCCAAGCTTCTTCAAATGGTTAATAACGGTTTGATGACTTATCCCCAGCTCTTGGCCGATGCTGCGGCTGCTACTATGCCAGTCTTTCTCGGCTAATTCAGCGATTTTGTCGCAATTATCGACGACAGGCCTTCCGGAGCGTGGCGCATCTTCGACGACCTCTACACCAGAACGAAAACGTTGAAACCATCGCTGTGCGGTGGAAATGGAAACTGTATCGGGTCCATAAACTGCACAAATTTTATTAGCAGCTTGAGATGCATTTTTGCCTTTGTCCTAGTATTTAGTACTGTAAAATATGTCGGATTTTCTCTTTATTTTGCTCCATATTTGCGACACTATAATTCACGAACGACTTAACCAAATAAAACACTTTCAAGGACTATATTATAGCGCAAAAAATCCATTCCAATAAGCTATAGTATGACTCGATACAATGAATACAACTAGAACTACGCGCTTACAACGACACCTCGCGGAAATACCGCAGGACTTTTTTGACAGCCTAATACATACGATCCTGTGAACATTCAATTTATTTTTATTAAGGTAATAATCTGACTTGTCGGAATTCTTCTTCCTTCATTCGGGTATGTATTACATTCAGGTAAATCTGCTTCGGTAAATGTGTTCCGGGTGAATGGTATTCAGGTGAATGCGACACAACCGAAAGGATACCCATGAAAAATATGAAACTCAACTAATCAATTCAACCACATGACCATCTTATCCACACTGTCCGTCTTATTCACAGTTTCCTCAATTTTATTCACTGCATATATCAGATAGAATATGTATAACGTGTGGCTCATTGGTCTAGGGCACTTGTGCTCAACCTGTTTTTCATAAGGGCCACAAAAACGTGTTGGTAATGATGCCACGGGCCGCAAAGAAAAAAAATGCTAAATGAAGAAGGGTGATGTTTAAGACACAACCGCTCTGTTAACATAGAACTACGAAAATATTGCCGTCGAGCACAAACATTAAAGAAATTTAATAATAGAGCTCTTTAGTACAAAGATTTGATAGCAAAGACAAGGATTGACAAATGAATGCTTTCACTTAGTGAGGAGTGAGGAGCAATTTTAGTAGATTGTCAAATTAATTCTAAGTATCAACATGTACTGTTGATTGCTCGCTATATAGAGCACTGAAACTGGAATACTGAACTTCTTGTACTTGTACTCAGTACATTTTCAGTCTCTTCTAGCAAAATCACATCTTCAACGCAGAACGAAACATCTCAGCAGACACAGAACGGTAACATAAAATCCGAACCGACACTATTATGTGGTGGCTGCGGAAGCGTAGGCAATACCATCGAAACAAAATTTCAACTTAAGTTTTTCACCGAAGAACACAACTCTCAACGTTGAAAAATACCTAACGACACTTTCAACTAGAAAGCATTGAAATCACGAAATTGAATGATCGATTGAAAACATCACAAATCAGTCATTCACGATTTATCAGTCCTCCAAGCAGCAAGGCTTTCAAAATAGTTTTTATCAATGACGGGTTGTTTAGTTTGGTATTTCAAATTGGTCTTTTTCAAGACTAGAGGCGAGAGAAAGCTTAAACCCTCTAAGATTCAAAACTAATGATGTTGTTCCAATAAATCCAAACATACTCGTGAATTCACAGAAGCTCTCATAAACATAAACATAAATATTAAATAGATTGTTACTCATACATCTTTTATCTTTCGAATGAAATGATTGACATACCACTTTATACAACTGACAAAGAGGTGTCAACGCTTGAAACTTCGCTCTCCAAATGCAACGCTTTTGTTTCAGAAATTTTAAACTTACACCCCAGTACAGATTCAAATATAATCTGATTCAAAAATACAGAGGCAATCTTCACCAGACGGCACACAAATCCCCCCCCCCCACAAATGCCCCCTCCGAACAAAATTGTACCATACAAAAACATTCACATAGAATCGAGCAGAACCATTGTGTGTGATATCAGCATTGAGAAAGACTGCTGTTTGATTGTTGGAGCGAGACGACTTGAATGATGATGATGATGATGATGATGATGATGATGTTGATGTTTTCAATTATATGACTGATGAATTGTGAATACTGTGTTTTGAAATCGCGAATGACTTGTTTATACTCAATGAATAGAATACGGGGAAGCTAACATTGTAATATTATCTCTATCCACATTGTCCGTAGAACAAATGCTGCAATTGCATTTCGAGCGACCAATTTACGTATGTCTAATTAACAGTAATATTTAAATATTGTACCTCCCTCATACATACTCGGCCACAAGAGCACGATAGGAAAATGTGTATTCTTCCAGTTTTTCTTAATTAAAATCATTTACGGGTTGGGGAACCATAATGTGTAATTTACTGAAAAAACTAAAGAATTTCCGATTCGATTGGAATGCAAATCATCAAAATTGATTCACAGCTAAAATAATGGTAACATAACAGCTTAACGGTAAAACTGTTTCATAGAAAAACCAGTTTTCTGATTTGGTACCATTACTGGAAAACGTAGTCTTATGTCAAACAAAGGTCACGATTTTCATATCGATATTTTCATTTTTATTCACTTATATCGACGGGATTAGTGCTAATGATCGGATCAAATATATTTAATAGATATTTCATCTACTAATACCCCTTACTAGACAACTAACTAATGTGTAGATGTGAAATGTGTAGTGTGTTAAACTCCGTTATTCTCTTCTCATGTCTCCTAAATTATTTCTTAAGTTTTCGTGATTGTTACACATACAAAATGATAACGGGCCAGGCGGGCCAACCAAAAGAGCCTGGTGGGCCGCAGGTTGAGTATAGCTGGTCTAGGGGTATGATTCTCGCTTCGGGTGCGAGAGGTCCCTGGTTCAATTTCCGGACGAGCCCAGAGAGAAATTATTATTTTGTTTTGACCCAAACTAGCGTTGGCAGAAAACATATCATCTTCGGCAGAAAAAAGTTCTTTCGTGTGCAGATGGGTGAAATGAACAAATAAAAGCAACTTTCTCAAAAGTTTTAAAATGTTTGTATGTACGGGAGCAGCCATCTCTTTGTCTCAGACTGAACGTCAGCTTGGGATTGTCCCAAAAAAAAAGTCCAAACAATGTCAAGCGGGGATCGAACCAAAGTCGGCTGGAATGTAGGGTTACTTTACACGACTACGCTATCCCCATAGCCACCGGTGCTGTTTAATAAATGCGTGATAATGTTACACCTCATTATAAAATGAAGTTGGAAAGTGTTTCCTAATAGTAAAAAGAAGAGCATAAACGTGAACTTATATCGTTTTCGGTCTGGGCCGTGTGTGTGGCAAAGTGTGCGAAAATGTCTAATGCGAGAGTAACACATTTTCTTTATTTTTAAGCTTATTTGATGTAATAAATACGGATGCCAAAACATGCGCTAAAATTTTATTTTGGGTATACTAAGCTGCCATTCTACGCATAATTGTCCCATGTTCCCAAATCAGCAACTGAGAAAAACGCAATCAATGTTCTCTAGCATATTTGTCTACCAGAAGCTTTAAGCATTTCAGTTTAGCAACCGGATTTTTATAAGCACTAAACTATTTTTAATGAAATGTGACAAGATCCCCTCACTTGATTCAATCAAGCTTGATTACGGGTTTATAAATGGTGAGACAGTTATGCCTAGAATATCAACATGGGACAACTGAACTTGATGATGTTCTTTTGAAATACTGGGAACAAACAATACGTTGTTATATGAAAACAACACTGAAGTTTACATAAAAATAAGTAAATCTTGTTCATACTTCATAATCTCACAAGTTATACATATTCCGCTTATAATGTCTCAAAGTTATACAACACTACTTTTTTCAGGTAAAAATAATCCCGACCGCAAAGTTTAACACAATTGGTGCCATAACAAGTATCATCGGAATGTAGTATATGGTAGTGATATCGCTTGTGAATCGTACAGTGGTGTGACCGCAGTGAGTGATCTCCAACACCTTTGTAGAATATAAATCTCATTGTTATTAGGCATTCGCAAAAAAATTGTACACGTGTTTCCGTTCAATTTTTTTATCTGTTTCAGAATTAATTTGTTCTTCCAAACCAGAAATGGGTTCATTAGCCCGGCTGAAAGCGTGACATAAAATTCTTGCACTTGAACCGATTTATTTATTATGGATCTACAAACAATCCATGGGACAACATGGGACAATTGAGCTTGAAGTTGTTTTTCAAACACTGGGAACAAACAATAAGTTTTTAAATGAGAATTCAGTTCATTTTGGTCAATATGTTCCCCATTCAGTGCCTCGGTAGATTAAAAAACTGTTTATCAATAGGTTGTTTAAACACAACTAAATGTAAAAGAGGACCAACTGGCCAAGGCTCCGGCGAGATTCGAACTCACGATCTCCTGTTTACTAGACAGGCGCTTTAACCAACTAAGCCACGGCGCCCTCGGTAAACTTATTTCAACCATAACATCATTGTTGCAGTTTGACATGGCACAACACTTCAAAAACTTTGTGTTATCTAAATGGAGACACTTTCATCTCCATTTAGATAATTTGAAGGATATTTCACGAGCAAACATTTCCGAAACAGAGTTTTAAAATTATCTTTACGTAATGTTTTTTTTTCTCTATTCATAACATGGAAATGATGTGTTAGGCATAGAAAAAAAATCTAAGAAGTCACTTCTAGGAAAACGATTCTTGATTATGATTATGTATGAATTCAATTTCCATGAAGCATTAACTCAGAAAATCATTAGCGTAGAGAACTAATACTTCAACTACACCGATGATATTCTGATTTACAAGCAAGTTAGTGGCTGTCCATATACCATGTGGACAACTCTAAGGAGAGTAGGGGGTATGAAAATGTCCCCGCTTGTCCATGGAGAGGGGGAGGGGTTGAGACAATGTCCACGTGGACACGAAAAATAAATATATTTTCAAATGATCACCGATACCTTCTAAATTAAATAAAAACTGTTCCGTATTGGAGACTTTTAAAACTTTTCGTCCAACCTGAGTATTCCGTATTTATCGATTAACGGATTGAGCTACCTGAGAGTGCTTCATATATTTTTACTAATATCGTTGAACTTCTTCACTGAAATCCATATTCTGAAAATAACTCACGTAAACTGTGAACGACCGATCTCTTTTTTATGATCTTATAACTTTTATAGTTGCTGGCTATGCATAGACGTTCGTAGCTCAAAACAATAAAAAATAAACGACTCCATAATGGTTAAGTTTTCATGATATCACACATATGGTTTTCCCATCAAATATAATTTTCTATAGATATAGTTCTATCTCGAGAACAGTTAGTCTTAAAATAATAATGCCTGTATAGTGTTTCATGCAGAATTTCGTGTAAAATCATTTTTTCGCATTACTTTTCTCGAAAAGCTACAATTTTTCAAAGTATTGGAATTTCGTCAATTTCTTGGAATTGAAATTTACATTTGCGTAAGATGATCCATGCACCACTAGTCATCAAATTTGAATCAATTGAGCCAGTATTCTATCTTTTTTTCTGAAAATTCGCAGTTGTAAAACAATTAAATTGATGGATTCAAATACCTTAAAAACCTTAATACCTTAAAAGTAAAAAACAACTTTTAATTTTTCGTTTTGAAGGGTTTTCATTTTTTTCCCAAAAATGCATGATAAGCTTGATTGTTTCTATCCACAAAATTTTGGCGGCCCTTCCACAATTCCTTTCCCGACACCACAATATTATTCAATGTTATTCGTATCTTCCACTATTGAACCCTTTCATGCCCAAGGGAAATGTTTTTCCCTTCTTCAAAAATCGTTATCGATTGTTCAATTTTTATTGAATCGATATTTTTGACTAAATGTCAAAATAAAACGTATGTCCAAGGCAGCAAATGTGTTTCTGAAAGAATAAAAAATAAATAAATAAAAAATAAAATAAAACATTTAGAAAAATAATAAATAATAAAAAATACTGTTAAACATGGTGCGGTCTGACTTAACAAAGACCACATAATACATGTGTTATGTGTAATGTCCGCTTGTGCTTCACAAGTAAACGAAATTGTTTCGTAGAATACCATAACTAACTATTTATTTTACTTTTCTGATAATTTTTATTATGTTTTTTGTATTTCAAAGTAATAAATATAATACCGATAAAATAAACCTAACTCTTCGTTTATTTACTTTTATGTTCCATAGGGAGAAATATTTCCCATGAAATTATAGGAAATCTATACACCCTGGTATATTTTTCTGGTTATGTTATCTTACTTTACACCCACAATAGTTAAAAAATTGTGTTGTATTGGCATATTTAGTCTTGGAAATCTTATGGTCCTGAAAGGATTAAATGTTCCACAACGGAATATTATGCAAAATTTTCTCATCCTTCAAATGAATGCAATTGAATCGTTCGAAGTAGCGTACTTTTGAATTGGGATCAATTCAAGACAAAAAATGGGTCTCAAGAAATTTTTAACTTTCTTGTGAGCGATCATATTCCGGAGTTGGCAAAAAAATTTTTCATCGAAAATTTTGTGTGAATTTTGGAACACTGTAACTCTGTCATAAAACAATGCGTTTGTCAAAGCAATAACTCGATCTTGCATAGAACATTTTCAAGTTTCTACAACTGCCCATCGATTTGCTGTGCGATCGTTATGTCATGAAATATTCATAATCCAAAATGAAAGGATAATGTTTTATTCGATCAAGAACATCTCTGTAGTAAAAGGTTCTACTGGAATTTCATATGAATCCAATGGAAGCAAATTAATCAGGTTGATTGGATTATTAATGTCGAAGATCTTAATAGATTTCCAGATGGAATAAGAACACTTCTGAAATAAATCTGTGAACGTAAATTAACTTTCTTGTATCAAATATGTATTCTATGTGATATCAACACATTTTTTGCAAGTGTTTAAAAATCGTGAGCTAAACATATATTTAAAAATTATTTTAAACCCATTTATTTTTATCCGATTGGCGTTCTTAATCACAATCAAGAGAAGCATTCAGAAACATCTGTCAGTAAAATCGCCAAAAATCGAAATATGCATTTATTCAAAAAATTCCATAACAGACTTTCAAAGTAATTCCCTTCCGATAAAATACATGATTCCCAGCAAGTTTCTCACTTTTGGAAGGTCTGGTAAAAGAAGTTTTCTCTGAGCTTCTTGAAAAT
Source organism: Toxorhynchites rutilus septentrionalis (assembly GCF_029784135.1). Taxonomy (NCBI): domain Eukaryota; kingdom Metazoa; phylum Arthropoda; class Insecta; order Diptera; family Culicidae; genus Toxorhynchites; species Toxorhynchites rutilus. The sequence continues at coordinate 42,338,574 of NC_073745.1, forward strand.
CGCCTCCGATGCTTTTACTACTGACATATTCTTGGTGAATCGACGCCCTCTAAGGTGTTTTTTCAGCTCAGGAAACAACGAAAAATCACAGGGAGCCAAATCTGGGGAGTAAGGAGGGTGTGGCATAACTTGAATGTCGTTTTTCTCCAGGTATTTGGTTACAATTCGAGGGGTATGTGTTATCGGAGGGTTTTCAGCACGTCCAAATAATATTGCGAGTTAACAGTGGCCTTCTGAGGAATCTCGTGTTAATATATCACGCCAAAGAAATAAAAAAAAACGATTAGCATCATCATTCCGACCGACTTTGATTGACGAACTTCTGGAAACAAAAAACCACGCTCTACACGCTCCCGAGGTCATTTCAACCGTAAAAGTGTTGCCTCTTCAAAAAAAAAAATCACTGATAGTTGTTTCTGAATGCTCCTCGTAGTAAAGTTCAAGATCAATGTTTGAAGTTATGTAGTTTATATTCAGATGCGGATTGCTCCTGACTTGGTCAACTGTACATTGCGTATTTCTGTGTTAGCAAACCATATAGCCTTTATATCTCCGCTGATAATGAAAAACTAAAAATATTGTACACACACAAGTATTTCAAAATAAAACTCATATGAAGCATGTGCTTTGTTATCATCTAGAGGCGAATGAACTGAAAAATTTAAAGCCTCTTAAATTCAACATCATCATCATGCTTTGTTAAAGGGTGTGTCACATCAAATTGCATAAGCTTTCGCTTATAATCAGATAAGAGTGTATAGATCACGTTGGCCATGCTTCACTGTCAATTTTTCGTAAATTTGGAAAAATGTCGTCGAACGAAAAAGAGCGTCGTGAATTAATCCTGTGCACTCATTTCGAGAATCCGGAGTTGTCACATCGGGACATCGGTAAGATGCTGGGAATCGTCCAACAGAGTACTAAAACGATACTTCGAGAACCTAACCATCGACCGGAAGGTGAAGAACGGCAAAAATGGATGCTCCGTCAGTGAAAAAGATCACAAGCGCGTAGTTAAACAGTTTAGACGTGATCCGAGAAGTTCGGTCCGGGATGTCGCCAATAAGCTGAATTTGTCAAGTTCATTCGTCCAGCGGACCAAGCAGCGGGAGGGCCTGCGTACATACAAGGTTCAAAAGGCTCCTAACCGCGACGAAAGGCAAAACATGGTGGGGAAGACGCGAGCCCGGAAGCTGTACACCGAAATGCTGACGAAGCCGCATTGCCTGGTAATGGACGACGAAACCTACGTGAAAGCGGACTTTCGTCAGCTGCCGGGCCTGTTATCCTTCTCCGCAGAGGACAAATTCAGCGTTCCGGAGGAGATTCGCAAGCAGGAACTATCCAAGTTTGCCAATAAGTACATGGTGTGGCAAGCGATCCGCTCTTGCGGAAAGCGGAGCGCCCCCTTCGTGATGACCGGCACGGTAAACGGACAGGTTTACCTTAAGGAGTGCCTACAGAAGCACTTACTACCACTATTGAAGCAGCACGAGGGCCCGACCATCTTCTGGCCGGATCTCGCTTCGTGCCACTATTCAAAGGACGTGTTGGAGTGGTACAAAGCCAACGGGGTCACCTTCGTGCCAAAGGAAATGAACCCGCCCAACGCGCCGGAGCTTCGCCCAATAGAGAAATATTGGGCGATTATGAAGCAGGCCCTCCGGAAGAACCCAAAAGTTGTTAAATCGGAGGCGGACTTCAAGAGAAAATGGATTTCTATTCAAAAAAAACTACAACCTGACGTTGTACAGAACCTTATGGACGGGGTAAAGAGGAAGGTGCGAGCATACGGGCTTGGGCTCGAAGTATGAATGAAAAGAAAATGCCAAAAGTTGTTTAATAGTTTTTATTTTACTGTCTAAAATTTTCAAAAGGATCGGTCTACTGGGCGAATTTCTACAGCGTTTTTTCCGTGATGCAATTTGATGTGACACACCCTTTATGCTACCCATTTTTCTATTACTACCATATATTACCATAACTACCATACAAGAACAATGGGCTACAACAAAGCAGGTACAACAGGGTACAGGCAGTAAGACAGGCGCAATTCAGTTATTTTCTTACTTATTTTAATTTAAAAAGGAAAAATGTCCACGTGGGTATAAAAATGTCCACGCTTGTGCACGGAGGGGGAGGGGAGTCTAAAACAGTGCTTTTTTCTGTCCATGTGGTATGTGGACAGCCCCTTATTGTTATAAATCGAGATTGAAATGAATCACGAATGAATCATGAATCGTGAATCATGTTTGTTGTGTAAAAATGGACAATCGATTTCTTGACAAAATAATGAACTCTCTGGGCTCGTCCGGGAATTGAACCCGGGACCTCTCGCACCCGAAGCGAGAATCATACCCCTAGACCAACGAGCCACACATGAAATCTACCTGATACATTCAGAGATGAATGTCAGGAACCGTAGAAAAGACGGACATGTCGTTGATTCTAATAACTATCTGTTAAATTATCATTTTTTTGTGATTTTTATACGAATTCTATGAAAATTTAAGCCTCCTATACTCGCGCATACGTTCTGACAGATCGAGAATCAATGAGGTGGCTGAATTAAATGACTATTAAAACTGAATGAAGTTAAAAATCAAATATTTTCTGAAATTTTTTCATTCAATTTTTTTAAAATAAATACCAATAACGCCTAAAAATACATATTAGCAATATTACAGAGACACGCACAGTATGTGAGTATACGAGTTACGATATCTCGAGCGAGTTAAGGAGAGTTAACCAAATCAATTTCTTTGAATACTAGTCAAAAGTGAAAAAAATGAAATATAATTTTGGTTTTAATTTTGCGGTTAAGAAGCGCCGGGAATTACATCACGAACAATGCCGTGACCACGAATGTAGAAAATCGAAAGAACAGAAAATAAATTTAGATTATTTGATAGGTTTCAAATGTGGAAAAACTAGTTCTAGATTGGTATGTTTTCAGTTTTTTTTTTCATAAATAAAATTTTGCTTGAAGACCAAGGTTAATTTGGTTTTGAGACACGAAAATTTCCGAATTTTATAGAGAGAAGTTGAAATTAATTGAAGGATACTGCCGTGTGACACAATAAACTCGCTAGTCCGTGTGACAATTTTTGATCCCGTGAAAGAACAAAAATTCGCAAAAGTTAGCGATTCGGAAGACATGACAAGAGAAAGCCTGGGAAGCCAGTAACTGATAATAAATGCTCAGAAAGCATTATCTTTCATTTTGCGTCGTGTCGGTTTTTGTTTTTGTGTTTTTTGCGTTTCCGTTTGCTCCCGTGATCGTGTGGTCAGCGTCTCACATTATCATGTCACACTATCACGTTACGCGTATTTTACAGCTTGCCACTTAGAGTACAAATTATGTTTGGGGACGTTCGGATGGCTTTTTAAAAAAGCAGAGTCGTCCTGAACGGAGTCAAAATGTGAACTGATTTATTATTTCTTTGATTGAACATTGTTTCATGGTTGGGCCTAAAATGTGCTTACACTATGTTTTTTGAAACATTTGTTACTTCTGCTGATTATTGCAAAAAATGTGTTAGCGACTCGGTGCATCAGGTCGCGACGTTCCCCGCTATCGGTGTACCGTGCCTGGGTGGTAACTGCTCCTCCCCTAGTGTTGAAACTCCTGGTTCAACGGTCAGATTCTTGATGATGGTGGTTGGTAGAAATGTACTGGTGCTGGGTCAGCGGAATGATTATCTATGGTTGACTTTTCTGGGTTGATTGTTGCTTCGGCTGATTGGGTTCCTAAGCTTGAGAAGAATGTAGATGACAAAGATTATGATCATAGAGGTTGTAAATGAAAATCCTCCGATTATTGTCCAATGGTGTGTAATTGTTGTGAGTTTCAGGTTTTCCAGATGTTCCAGATTTTTGTGATGAAGTTTTTTCAATGAATGAATGTCGGTTTGCTGTTCTATTTTCCGCTTGACAACATTTAGTCCCGTTGAAAGTGAGAAGATTGGATGCTCAACCGTTTGTATGATTTGATTTGTAAATGTCATGTTTCGTATCGAAACGGAACAGTTTTGGTATGTGATTAAGAATGATCCAATTAATCGTCAATTGGAGACTCCACATGTGTTGTGAAATAAATCATTCACTTGATTCGGTAATAGTATTGTGGGGCTCATTTCCGTTACTATTGGGTAATGCACGATATTCTCGTAAGTGCACTTGCTGTCGTGGCCAATTATTATATTGGATACACATTCGTCTGAGGAAATATCTTTCAAACTGTTGTGGTTGCAAAGGCTCCAGTTGCCTAATCTTAAACAATGGTCGGTTTTAAGGAAAAGTTTGTCGTTATCGTAGAGATACTCATCTCCTTCCAGTTTTATACGTAGTGAATCTGTTATTATAGGAACGATTTTCAGATGCTGATATGTTGAATTGCTAAGATTTGGAATGTTGATGATGTAAAGTATGGTTTGTCCGTCGGTGCCTATGGTGACGCTTGCGAACCCGAGTGCCTCGTCTATCAATTCGGTTGGTATACCTTGATCACTAAGAATTTGAATCATGAATTCTGTCTCTTTTGAGGTAATCATTCTGTTATTAACAATTCTTAACTTTGATAATGTAATGGAATTTTGAATTTTCATTATTTCCTGGTTGATAATGTCTAGGTTGAGAATAATATTTATTAAATCGTTTCCTGCTTTAACGGCTCTGTGTGTTTTGTTTTCTTCCTTAATTAGCTCTTTAATAGTTTCTTTCATGTTATTCAGCCCATCGTAAAGATCGTCATTGATTGAAATTTGTCGATTGCTATTTTCGGTGATTTTGTAAATTCCAGAGTCGATAAGTCGTAAATCGTCTGCGTCTGGTGAGCCTGACATCCACTTCCAAGCTCTTCCGAGTGCGTCCCATCGTTTTTGTCGTCGGTGTATCGGTTGTATTTGTTTGAGGTTCTTTCTAGTTCGTCTATTTTCCATTTTAGTAAAGCTGTCATTTCTGGGTCGTCATTTTCTCTTGTCAGGATCTTGGTTTTGATGTCATGTACAGCTAGTGCTATTATTGTGGTGTTTATTTTGTTTATAACTTTAGACTGCCCTGTTACAATCTTGCTCTGGGTTAAATGTACAATGGCTACATGTTCCTGGCTAAGACTTTGTATTTGCAGTGTTCCTAAGACTGCTGGGATCCTGGAAATAGGTTGATATTTTTAACATTAGATTTGTGTAGTTTTGCATTTTCCTCGTTTCTAAACGTGACCTCATTGTTATTTTGAACAAAAACCTTCTTGAATATTTTCTTGTGTTTGTGTTTAATTATTTTGTCTTTTACATATACTATTTGTCCCGTTTCTAGTGCAGGTGCAGTTTTACTATTTTTGTTTGCTTTTTAGAGCTGTTTGTGTTGGGCCTCTTTCAGTCTAACTATTACTTCGTCATAGGTCTTCTGTCGTATTTGTTCTAATTCGTCAGGGTCGATTCTTCTGTCCGGGTTTCTTTGATTTCCGAATAAAATTTCCTTAGGAGTTTTGAGTGTGGATGAATGAATGGTGTTATTATATTTATTATATTTTTCCACTGCTATGTGGATAATATTATGGGATGGCAAGTGAGGAGTGACTTGCTTCTGGATTCTGTAAATTTCTAGGATGGTGGAATGAAATCTCTCCACGGGGCCATTTACTTCTGATTTGCTATTTGGGGTTAAATACACCTTGATATTCAAATCGAGTAATTTCCCTTTGATATCGGGCGATTGAAATGCACGCTCGTTATCCATTACGAGAGAACTTGGTACTATAAAAGAGGTAACTGTTTCCCATATTGCTTTCTCAATATGAACAGCATGTCGGGATCTAATAGGAATCATGCGGCCATACTTACTGAATTTATCAATGATAGATAAAAAGTAGTTGGACTCTATTTGAAAGATATCTATATGAAGGATTTGGTAGGGGTGATTAGGGATTGGAGTTTCCTGGAGGGGAATAATGAGTGGGCGTCGATCATATTTCGAGGTGTTACATTCATCGCAAACGCGTATAAATTTCTTCAGATGTTGTATAATATTTGGGAAGTAAAATTCACGTAAAATCTGAAATTTATTTTCTTGAATTCCGCGATGGGCTCTATTGTGAGTTTCTTGAATTATTTTTGTTTGCTCATCTGCGTCTGCAACGTCTCGTAATATAATTTGGGTAAAACGAATCTTCAGAAGTCCGGGCCTACTGAAATATTTTTTAAACACTTCTTGGATTTGTCCTAGAATTTCCTCAGAAGTATTCAATCCATTGGTTTTAGTCGGATCGCAAAATTCTTTAAGGATAGCGGTCAAAATTTCTTCGTTTAATTTAGTTCTTCTGATCAGAATTCTATGATAGCCGGGAAATGGATTCGTTATTATCGTTTCTGAGTTTGTTGTTGAAATTTCGATTATTAGTTGGGAACGGAAGCTGTTCAAAGGGGCTTCGGTTGAAATGATGTAGTTTGAATCATCGTCTTCCGCAGAGTGTTGAGTGGGCGTTAATGAATTGATCTGAACGCGACTCAAGGCGTCTGCTACGACGTTAGATTTTCCGGGTTTGTACATGATTTCATAATCATGTTCTTCGATGAAATTTTCCCAATTCATTAGTTTTCTATTCGAAGTTTTAGGGGAAAGATTGTATGTTAAAGGTTGGTGGTCTGTAAAAATCTTAACTTTCTGACCATAGAGATATCCTCTGAACACTTTCAAAGCCCAAACAGTCGCCAGTAGTTCTTTTTCTATGGCACTGTACGATTATTCGGTTTTGTTTAAAGTCCTAGAAGCGAAATGTATCGGTCTATCCTTTCCAGTGTTTCCTTAACTCAAAACAGCGCCAATCGCGAAATTAGACGCGTCGGTCGTTAGGCGAAATTGTTTAGTGAAATTTGGATAAGTTAAGATGTCATTTCCGGTCAGTATTTGTTTCATGCTTTCGAAACATCTTCTCTCGTCAGAGTTAAAATTTATACTTTTGGCACTTCTTGAATCTCCTTCTCCTCTCAAGAGTTTAGTTAAGGGTTTTGCTATTTGAGCAAAATCCTTAATAAATCTCCGATAATATCCCATCATGCCCAAAAATCCTCTAAGTTGTTTCAGGTTTTTGGGTTCAGGATATTTTTTTATTGCCTCGATTTTCTTCTTGTTGGGTTTTATTCCTCCATTGGTTATTATGTAACCCAGAAATTCTACGGATTCGTGTAGGAATTCTGACTTGTCTAGCTGAACTTTAAGATTGGCATCGTGTAACGTTTTCAAAATGATTTCTAAATTTTCGAAGTGTTCTGTCAGTGTTTTTCCCATCACTATTACATCGTCTATATAAACAAAGCATCTTTTCCCGATGTGGTGTCGTAATACGTCATCTATAGATCTCTGGAATATGGCCGGTGCATTTTTTAGGCCAAATGGCATACGAACATATTCGCATTTGCCATAATTGACGGAAAATGCCGTCTTTTCAATATCTTCTTCTTTCATCTTGATCTGATGGAAACCAGATGCAAGGTCGAGAGTAGTAAAATATTTATTTCCTCCTAATTGATCTATAGTGTTCGATATTTCTGGCATAGGCTATTTGTCCGAAATAGTCTTATCGTTCAACTTTCGGTAATCTATGACAAGTCGAAACTTTCTTTCTCCTGAGGCGTCCATTTTTTTGGGGACGATCCAAACAGGTGAATTACACGCGGATCTCGATGGTCTTATTATCCCGTCGTTGAGAAGTTTGCTTATTTGTTTTTCAACCTCTGATTTGTATGCTATTGGGTACGGGTATGTTTTCTGATAAATAGGAATGTCGTCGACAATTCGAATTTCGCATTCGACATTAGTAGTACAAGTTAATTTGTTATCAGGATTGTGAAACACTTCTTTAATGTTGTTTATTATGGGTATCAATAAATTTCGCTCAGTTTCGTTAAGATGGGAAGTTCAAATTTTTCCTAAAATGTTTATTGTTTCCGTTTTATTTATCGCTTGTCGACGCGTAGGTGTAGGACTATAAAATTTTAGAGGGATGGTTCTCAGATCTCCTGAATCGCATTTAACTTCAAGAGTTTTATTCGGACTGATAAGGTTAAATCTATTGCCGAAAAGAATTTCGGTTCCGATTATCCGTCAAAAAAAGGATGAAAATCGAATACCAAAAAATTGAAACTTCGCTGCAAGAGTGGAAGGATAATTTTTAATTTGACGGATTCTTTTATTTTCTGAGTACCGATAACACCCTTGATGTTTTGGTCACGCATGGTGTTTATTGGTATTCCGGATGAATTAGCCCATTTCTTTGAGATAACATTTACGTTGGCACCACAATCGATGATCATTTTAATGACTCCTTTCGATGTGGGTATTTCGACGTAAGGGAGGGTTTTGACGTCTGGTTCTACTAGAACCATTTCGTGACCCAATCGGTGTCCTCTAAAAAATTAGCTTCTTCAGCTTGATCGGGCATCTGATTAGCGTTAGTTTCGTTAAGATTTTCATCATTTAGATCTAAATTTTCTATTGTACATAATTTTCGTTATTGAAATCCTCTTTGCTCAATTCTAATTGTTCGGTGTACCATTTTTCGTATTCCTCCGGATCGGGGCATTCTTCTAAAATATTTGCCATTCGTTTAGCGTTAGCCTCGTGAACACGCATTGAATCGCTAGCTTGCCTACGTTGTGCGATAGGTCGATTACCGTAATTAATTTGATTAGTACGAATAGAGCTCGTGTCCATCGGTTCCGGTCGTGGTTGCGGTTGCGTAAATGTCCTCCTAGGTGCGAACACGTTATGTTGTGGTCGCAAATTGGGGTTTTGCAACCTTGGAATTTGGAATGGTGTATTTCTAGGTGGAAATACTGGGAATTTTCGCTGGGGCACTGGTGGTGCAATGTTTCGTGTCGGTAAGTTACTGCGTGGCGCGGGTAATGGCAGGGGTGTTTGTGTGTTAAATGGGGCATTCCTTGCGCTCAGGTTCAGGTACTCTACGCAGTAATGGTAGGCCTGTACTAAGTTGTGTGGTTTATAATTTTTGCAGAAGAGTGCGAGTGGTTCTCCCAAACCTCTCACAAACGTATCCAAGGATAACATGTTGTATAATTTGATTAAGGCGGTCTCATGACCACGCCATTGCTCGTCTAAGTTTATCGCGGAACTTATTAGAGTTATCATTTCGGTGATCCGGCTGTAATATGTTTCGATGGATTCATATTTTTTAGCTGGCTGTCTAGCGTCATCAAATCTCTTTCGTCTGCATAGTACAGACGTAAGGTGTTCTTAATAGCCTCCCACTCAACGGGAGTATTGTTCGTGATAAGGACATCACTTGCTTCGTCTTTTATTTTACGTCTTATTGTTTTTATGATTAGATGGTATTGAAAGGTGTCTTTACCATCTTCAAATAATTGTAATATATCCTCCACATCTAGGATCCATTGGGCAAGGTTGCGCGGATTCCCTGTGTAGATAGGTAGGTCAGCTACGATTGCTGGAATTTTTCCACGCTCGTGAAACGACATTCTAGTGTCGATTGTGAATCGAGGTGTAGAACTTTCTAAAACAGGCGGTACGGGGCCGATCGGGTTCGACGGGTTTAATGCCATGTCGAGATCGATCGTGAGAGATTCGAAAGCTTCAATTATTGAATCAATCTTCGCGATCTAAAAACACTTTCACTTTTCACTTTTCTCACTTCACTTGTAATCTTATTATCTATTTTCTTTCTAGTTTATACTCACAGGAGCGGAACGAAGTAATTCCGTCGGGGCATCGATTTGACTCCAGTAAACCCTGTGGAAACGATGAATCGATCGCCGGTGGCAGCCGGTTAATTCCAATAGCCAATGGTGGGTATCCTCTTGATGGGTATCCTCTCGGTGGGTATCCTCCTGGTGGACCCCTTCGCTGGTATAGGCCTCAAATCTTCGATCCTGGTCGATGACGGTGTTGGAACCGGGCTTATCCTCTTAGTGCTCAGAGCCGCTTTTCCGTTTCGGATTATACTGTTACCAGTCGGGTCCCGACTTCGGGCGCCAATTATGTTTGGGGACGTTCGGATGGCTTTTTAAAAAAGCAGAGCCGTCCTGAACGGAGTCAAAATGTGAACTGATTTATAATTTCTTTGATTGAACACTGTTTCATGGTTGGGCCTAAAATGTGCTTACACTATGTTTTTTGATACATTTGTTACTTCTGCTGATTATTGCAAAAAATGTGTTAGCGACTCGGTGCACTAGGTCGCGACGTTCCCCGCTATCGGTGTACCGTGCCTGGGTGGTAACTTACATTCAAAGCGTATTTTTTTGCATAATAATTTTCAGCTAGTTGAGTACTTTTAAAATTGCGCAAGTAATACTTATGTTGACACTGCGAAAGCTCCGCTTGTTATGCTGGTGACATTCAAGGAGTGTTATATTGTTCATGGTATGTAGTGATTAGCGGCTGTCATATCTACATGGATTTTTTAATGATCTTTCCAATTAAAAACAAAATTATTTTTGGAATTTACATACCTTAACAAATCCGTTATACCAAACAAATTTAGCAAAAGTTTCTAATCGATAATTTCCCAGATCGATGATCAACGATTCTTCTGTTTTATGAAGTGCATCAATCAGTGAAATTTTGAGGATGAAATGGTGTCTCGATAGAGAAACGATGAATCTATTCACTCCTAATGTGGCAGTTTTGATTATTAACATATTATTATTGACGGGCGTTATGCAGATGTCCGTCTAAAAAGTTTTCAAAATGGCGCACATATCAAAAAGTGTTGTCATTTTGAAGTTCTAAAAAAACTTTATAAAAAATACCTATCACAAAGAATGATAAATACACTGCTGTCCAACGAAGTTGATTATATAAAAGAAATCAGAAAACCTCTAAAATCGACCGTCACGGAGGATGTCAGCATCTTACAGGCCTGGTCAGGAATTCATAAAAGAAAAAAATCTTTAACCGCCATAAAGCGACAATATTGTTTTTCATCCAGATGTCACCACCTTGCTTTGCTCCCCGAGAAAGACGTCAAATTAAGCGGAAGCTGCAGGGATAAAATCCATTCTCACCAGAAGACAAAACCACAATTTGCTGTCAACATCAGCCGAGGAGATTACTGTGGAGGGAAAAGACGAAAAAGCAAGAGCCACAACTTCTTAGCCACCAAGTTGAACTTCAACCAAGAAAAGGTAATAAATTAGAGAATTCCCCACGCTGGCTAGGGAGGATCGGGGCGAGTGAAGAAGAAGCATTGTGGTCTTACGGAGCGGAGCGAACACAGAATAAAAATAATTCCCCAACATTTCGGTGATGAATGTGAGCCAAAACTTTTGGTGCGGGAGAAGAAAATTTGAATACTTCTGTATCCTAATTTTCATTTTACACTCTTCCAGCAAACTTTTACCATTCGCAGTGTTTGAACCGGGTGAAAGTCATTGCCGGTGGCACTCCGATGGTCATAGGTGCGTGCTGAATGGAACAATGGGAACAGAGTAAGGAATCAGAACTGATGGAGTCGAACTTTTTTACGACTAATAAATAAACTGATGTGAGGAAATATGTTTTAAGCTTTTCCCTCGTGAATCGAGAGAGATGCATTCACCCCGCTGAGGGAATAAAGTACTTTCAAGCGGAAAGTTGAACCCTACTCATGTCAAACTTTGCACATTTTAATGACATCAATACGAGCCTCAAGCACCCCCTGGAAGTGAGTGTGAGAGAAAGGGAACGGCCCTTGTGCTGTGTGCTGAGAGTAGCAGCACTTAGCTTGTCGTCGTCATCATCGTCCTCGTCGTCGTCCGGAGGGAGCAAACATTACAATGAAAATTTTAATACGAACCTTCTCGGTAGCGAGCATAAGAAGCTTCTGCAAGTCTTCCCGGAGGAACGTTTCAGTCAATCTCAAGTGGCATTAGGCGCTCGGGTTTTCCACGCGCCCATTAAATTATTCTATGACACGAGCGATCCGTGTGACTTAAGGCTTTCTTCTAAAATATCGACTTTTTGAGCCACCTCATCTGAAGCGTGTGAGTAGAGGTTTTCTTCGATCGAACCTAGCACCAGTTCGTTGCGTTGTTAATAACTATTTACGCCTGAACTCAAAATCCTCTTCATAACCCTTGGGAACTAGAGGGTGGGAGAAAAGACACTAGAAGACATCGCCGTTCGCAAATACTCATCCCCGCAAATATTCACACAGTAAAATGCTGTTCCAAATGAGGATGAGGGATCATGATACGTACGTGGTTGTTAAGACAGCTGAGAGATGAAATTGTCACCTACACCGTATAAATCATTACTAAACTAATTGGAAACTAACAGACAGGCGGCCGGATTCAGTAATGTCGCTGGGGAATATGGTGTGAAATAGTTGTGTCAAGCACTGAAATTGACGAAATTTAAAGTGGTGTCCTCGAATGTTCTTGAATGTGCCATTAGGCAGTGGGCTGTGACCGTTTCTGTAGAAAAAAAAGCGGAACTTTTAGATCAGCCATTCTCAAGCTACAGCCTGCAGGAAAAAAATAAAATGCTATATTTGAAGAGTTTTATGAACAAGTGAATAAAACCGAGAATAAAGCCAAACAATCAAATATGTTTAGACATATCTGCTTTGTTCTCTACAACGAATTTTATTCGCTCATAGACTCCGCGAAACGGATTAGGATTTTTGGAAAATTTATCATGAAATGTGAAGTGTTTCACAATTATTGAGTAGAGATTTTTTCGTTGTCCACATAATGTTCATCGTATAAAAATTATTTCAACTGGTCCGGCACTACCAGGCAGATACAAAATATAATTAGTATAATAATATAATTATTTAGCTTCATGATATCCTTACACTCTAATTTTTTTATCCATTTCTTTTTCTAACTAACACAAATGCTTCATATCTATCTTTGCATTCATCTTTTTATCTCATCAATTATAATTCCTTCGATTATTGTCCACCAATCAAGCAATATTTTCAGGATTTTTTTTACTAACACCAATTTGAAAATCTATCCATTCAGGCATAAGCTTTAATACATCCTATTCATACTGTTGTGTTTCTCGGAGGCTAGCCTTCGACTTTTCATTGTAGTCCAAAACAGTATCCTTTTTTAACAGGTTTTAAAAGATTTAGTGTTTCGTATTTAGTCTGAATCAACTAGACAATTAAGATTAATGAAATCATCAAACATAACAACAAATTCAGTGGCAAATACACTGGAGTCGCTTTTTACGCGGGGGATACGTGCCGCGTAAACAAAAACCTCGTAAATTCCGAAATCCGCCTAAAAAAACCGCTAAAATTCCAAAATCCGCGTGAAAATAAACCGGGTAAATTCCAAAATCAGAATAAAAATCTAACAAACAGTGAATTATTAATTAAAAATGCAATCCATGTTCTAACAATTGATTAACTTATTTTTTTGTATGCTGTTATCATGATATATGTATCTTCTTTTATTTCTCAGCTACTAATCAGTGATACAATACCAAGTTATTTCGTGAAAAATCACACCAATAAGCATGTTACATCTAGATAAGAAATTTTATGGCTTTGTGTAACTACCTCAATTAATTATAGCCACATAAAGCGCCAGTTCAAATCCAATACAGTCTATGCCTATTAAAGTTCCAATTGTTATTTTTAAAAACGTCCAAGAAGCTCCAAGTGAAGAAGGGATATCCGACCTGCCCAAGCATTTCCTGGTGCCGTGACCAGGATCGGGATCTCCGCTTCTGAAGTGAATTCCATCCATAGTGAAAGTTGTGACTTAGCAGTAATCACATTCATCGTAGCGACAACGCTACCGCGAGGAAGACGCCATCGCGATTCCAGATAGACGCCACCCAACGGGCATTGTTCCAGATACCGAGTTGGATAAACAATAGTTTCCTATTGATGTACCGAAACCCGCTGTCTACATTTAAAGAGTCAATTATATTCCGGAAAATAAATATCGCTAATCATCATTGGGACCAGAGATTTCCTGTTCCGCCGATAGAACCCATCAATTGTCATCCGTTCAAGGGAGAAGCCGCGCAATTGATTGAGACGATCGCTATAAGTGCTGCAAATTACCCCTTGGCGTGGGAGTCATTAACCAGCCGGTACTCTAACGAGTACTTATTAAAAAAGCGGCATTTACAGGACTTAATGGATGTTCCACGAATGAAAAAGGAAACGGCAACTACGTTACATTCTGCTTTGGACGAATTCCAGAGACATGTCGAGTTCCTACAACAGCTGGGCGAGACAACAGTCGAGTGGAGTACCTTGTTAGAACATCTTCTGTGTATGAAGCTTCACGAGGATACGATTAAGGCCTGGGAGAATCATGCTACTTCCGTTGATGATCAGAGTTATGCTTCCTTGGTCGATTTTTTGGAGAAACGTATCCGCATACTCGAGTCAATATCAGTCAATAGTCCCGCTCCGCAAACAACGTTCACACCGCAATCGAATAGTTCATATCCCCGTAAACCTGCTTTTATGAGAACAAATTCACATTCCGCTACAGAAAGCATTCTTCCCAAATGTCATGCCTGCGACGGTCGTCACGGGTTAGTGAGATGCCCCCGATTTTTAGGAATGTCTGTATCCGAAAAGCTACGTTTAGTAAATTCCAAACGGTTATGTGTGAATTGCTTCCGTTCGGATCACTTCACTCGAAACTGCTCATCTAATTACACATGCCGAGCGTGTAGAAAGCGCCATCATTCTCTTTTACATTCGGGATATACTAATGTTTCATTACACACCGTCCAGGAATCCACATCAAGAACATCCAATGAAAATTGTAATCCAATACAGCAACTGAATACGTTTCAGCCAAATGATCAGCGCAACGCACAATCAACTTCAGTCACTACTAATCCCACTGAAATGAGAAGCAATGATGTTGTTCGAGATCCACCCCCAAACATTTTCATCCTGACAGTAGTTCTTCAAGTCGAGGACGCATATGGAAAGATGCATTATGCTCGTGCCCTTCTTGACAGTGGATCACAACCCAATTTGATGTCGGATCGACTCGCCCAATTGCTTCGTTTGAAACGACAAAAGTCGAACGTTCTTGTACAGGGCATAGGAGAGAAATCTGAGCACGCAAACGATTCCGTGTCCACTGTAATCCGCTCACGGAAAGTCGATTTTGCACGCAACGTAACATTCCTCGTACTTCGAAAAATGACTTCCAATCTTCCCGCTAATACCATTACAGTAGAACACTGGAAAATACCCAAGGACATATTCCTGGCCGACCCCGTTTTCAATCGTTCCAGTGAGGTAGATCTAATCCTGGGATCGCAGTTTTTCTTTGATTTCTTTCCTAGCTCTCGAATTCAACTTTCCGAAACACTCCCAATTTTCGTCGAAAGTGTGTTCGGCTGGATTGTTGCTGGTGGAGAACAACTCGTTCCATCTTCTAAAGATTCGATCTGTTGCCAAACTATTATCGTTTCGATGGATTCACTCGAGAAGAGCATGGAGAAATTCTGGAGTATCGAAGAAGTTTCTATTGCTCCCACCTTTTCCTCTGAAGAAATGGCGTGTGAGGAATATTATGCATCGACCGTTTCCCGAACCGATGAAGGCCGATATGTAGTGCGCTACCCAAAGCTTGAAAAGTTTAGTTCTATGATCGGAGAGTCCAAGTCTGCAACTGTTCGACGATTCACCTTATTAGAAAATCGATTTTCCAAAGATCCTGAACTGAAGAAAAGCTATTATAAATTTATGGAAGAGTATACTTCCTTGGGTCACATGCGCCCTGTTGTAGATAGCGATAATAGTGAGTTACCTACATATTATCTTCCACATCACCCGGTGGTGAAAGAAGCCAGCACTACTACCAAAACCCGAGTTGTATTTGACGGTTCGAGCAAAACGTCGACAGGATATTCGCTAAATGACGCGCTGTGTGTAGGGCCAGTGGTACAGGATGATCTGCTGACCCTAGTGATACGATTCCGAAAATTTTATGTCGCGCTTGTAGCGGACATAGAAAAAATGTACCGCCAGGTGCTTATCCATCCCGATTATACCCACCTACAGAGAATCTATTGGCATTCCTGTCCTTCTGGGCCCCCAATTGCCTTTCAACATTTGACCGTGACCTTCCTCTTACCTAGCCACACGCACTCTCAAACAACTCGCTGACGACGAAGGCGACTGTTATCCACTTGGTGGCACTGCATTGAAAAAATCATTCTATGTTGATGACTTTATTGGTGGCGCTGATAGTATTGCGGAAGCCATTCAACTACGGAACGAATTGACGGAGCTATTATTTAAAGGAGGATTTCCCATTCGAAAATGGACATCGAACAAGCTTGAGGTGTTACAGGGGATTGATGTCGAGCACATTGGAACCCAATCAAGTATCAGATTCGACCCTGAGGAGACCGTCAAAACTTTGGGTATTTCTTGGGAGCCAGAGACGGATCAATTTCGGTACCGTGTGAATGAAAAGAATAATCGAATAACTAAGCGATCGATTTTATCAGCAATGTCCCAATTATTTGACCCCTTAGGGCTGGTGGCACCTATCGTGATAAGGGGCAAAATGTTGATGTAAGAGCTGTGGCTGACAGCTTGTTCTTGGGATGAAGAAGTTCCTTCTAATCTGAAGCGAAAGTGGGAAAACCTCTACCATCAACTTCCCCAGTTATCAAGCTTCCGTATCCAACGACACGCCTTCGTTTCTAATACTGATGTCCAATTCCCCACATTCGCAGATGCATCAGAAGCAGCTTACGGAGCATGCACCTTTGCTCGTTCAGTGGATCCAGAAGGCAATGTACGTATCATTTTAATTGCCACAGAAACCAGAGTAGCGCCTCTTAAAAGACTATCTCTTCCTAAACTCGAACTGTGTGCAGCAGTCGTCGCAACTAAACTTCACTCCCGGATACTTGAAGCCCTTGATATGAAAAACACAAATTCTTTCTACTGGTCTGATTCTACTGTGGTTCTAAAGGGTGTGTCACATCAAATTGCATCACGGAAAAAACGCTGTAGAAATTTAATTTTTAGGAATTATATCTTCAGCTTTCGCTTATAATCAGATAAGAGTGTATAGATCACGTTGGCCATGCTTCACTGTCAATTTTTCGTAAACTTAGAAAAATGTCGTCGAACGAAAAAGAGCGTCGTGAATTACTCCTGTGCACTCATTTCGAGAATCCGGAGTTGTCACATCGGGACATCGGTAAGATGCTGGGAATCGTCCAATCCACGGTCAGCAGAGTACTAAAACGACACTTCGAGAACCTAACCATCGACCGGAAGGTGAAGAACGGCAAAAATGGATACTCCGTCAGTGAAAAAGATCACAAGCGCGTAGTTAAGCAGTTTAGACGTGATCCGAGAAGTTCGGTCCGGGATGTCGCCAATAAGCTGAATTTGTCAAGTTCATTCGTCCAGCGGACCAAGCAGCGGGAGGGCCTGCGTACATACAAGGTTCAGAAGGCTCCTAACCGCGACGAAAGGCAAAACATGGTGGGGAAGACGCGAGCCCGGAAGCTGTACACCGAAATGCTGAAGAAGCCGCATTGCCTGGTAATGGACGACGAAACCTACGTCAAAGCGGACTTTCGTCAGCTGCCGGGCCTGTTGTTCTTCTCCGCAGAAGAGAAATTCAGCGTTCCGGAGGAGATTCGCAAGAAGAAACTATCCAAGTTTGCCAAAAAGTACATGGTGTGGCATGCGATCTGCTCTTGCGGAAAGCGGAGCGCCCCCTTCGTGATGACCGGCACGGTAAACGGGCAGGTTTACCTTAAGGAGTGCCTACAGAAGCGCCTACTACCACTATTGAAGCAGCACGAGGGCCCGACCATCTTCTGGCCGGATCTCGCTTCGTGCCACTATTCAAAGGACGTGTTGGAGTGGTACGAAGCCAACAGAGTCACCTTCGTGCCAAAGGAAATGAATCCGCCCAACGCGCCGGAGCTTCGCCCAATAGAGAAATATTGGGCGATTATGAAGCAGGCCCTCCGGAAGAACCCAAAAGTTGTCAAATCGGAGGCGGACTTCAAGAGAAAATGGATTTCTGTTAAAAAAAAAACTACAACCTGACGTTGTACAGAACCTTATGGACGGGGTAAAGAGGAAGGTGCGAGCATACGGGCTTGGGCTCGAAGTATGAATAAAAAGAAAATGCCAAAAGTTGTTTAATAGTTTTTATTTTACTGTCTAAAATTTTCAAAAGGATCGGTCTACTGGGCGAATTTCTACAGCGTTTTTTCCGTGATGTAATTTGATGTGACACACCCTTTACAATGGCTGAAATCTCCTTCACTCACATGGAAAACCTTTATCGCCAATAGGGTTTCAGAAATCCAGACCACTACTAAAAGCATACAGTGGAATCATGTAGCAGGTTCTGAAAATCCTGCTGATCTTCTATCTCGCGGCATGAATGTGAAAGATTTCCTTCAAAGATCTCTTTGGAAAAAGGACCGGCATGGCTTTCTTATTCAGCGGAGAATTGACGTATAGCAGAGCAATTCGAATCACCCGAAGCAGAAAGTGAACGCAAAATTGTTTTGACTGTTTCAACTAGAACTGAACTGGTACACAACTCGATTTTTTCACGATACTCAGAATTTTCACGTTTAGTTCGAGTCATCGGATATTGTGTGAGATTCACGGATAATGCACGAGCCAAAATCAGAACAAATCCCATCGCTTCAAATGGTTCTACCCCCAACACTTCGTTGAACGTCCAGCAACTTCTGAGATCTAAAACAATACTGATTCGTCTAGCTCAGGCTGAAGGTTTTCCAGAAGAGATTCGAGACCTTCAAAACGGCATGATAGTGAAAAGGCAATCTTCAATTCGATTATTTAATCCATTTCTGGATTAGTCAGGTATATTGAGAGTGGGAGGGCGGCTTAGATTGGCAGAAAAAACATACGAATCCAAACATCCAGTTTTACTTCCCAGTTTACATCCGCTTGCTAAGCATATAGCAAAATCCATTCACATAAAACTCATTCATTCATGGTGGCGGCCGATTAACATTGGCTACAATGCGCGAAGAATATTGGCCTGTAAATGGTCGACGGTTGATTAGAAACGTAATTAGAAATTGTATGCAATGTACCCGAGCAAATCCCGTTCCGGTCCGTCAAGAGATTGGCCAACTTCCTGTTGCTAGGATTACACCGAGCAGGCCCTTCACTGTTACAGGAGTTGATTACGCTGGACCCCTGTATTTGAAGGCAATACACAAGAGAGCTTCACCTACTAAAGCATATGTATGCTTGTTCATTTGTTTCGCAACGGAAGCAGTTCACCTAGAGCTGGTGAGTGATCTTTCGACGCCGGCCTTTCTCACCGCACTCCGTCGTTTTGTTGCTCGGCGGGGCCGCCCTGCGCATCTACACTCTGACAACGGCAAAAACTTTATCGGAGCCCGAAACGAACTTCATGATCTGTATCGTATGTTGAGCGGTCGAAACGAGGTTGATACAATCCTAAGATTCTGCGTGGATGAACACATCACTTGGCACTTAAACCCACCAAAAGCGCCTCATTTTGGTGGGCTCTGGGAAACTTCAACTTTATCGTCAACTTGGCAATTCGCGTGTCTCTTTCGAAGATTTATCTACCATTCTTGCAGAGATAGAAGCGGCGATGAATTTAAGGCCACTTGTCCCGATGACAGAGGACCCCGAAGATTATAACGTCATCACACCGGCTCATTTTTTGATCGGGTCGAGCATGCATGCCATTCCAGATTCCAACGTTTGCGAAATCCATCTCACTCGCTCATTATCCACGACTGCAGCAGTTGTTCCAGAATTTTTGGCATTTCTGGAGAACCGAATACTTACAGGAGCACCAACGAGACACCTGCAAATACCAACCAAACACGGAAAATCGACCAGGGAGACTAGTAGTGATAATCGACGAGTTCCAACATCCAGTTCGTTGGCCCATAGCCCGCATTGCAGCTGTGCATCCGGGCAAGGACAAACTCATCAGAGTAGTGACCTTACGAATTCCTAAAGTACTCCTGACTCGGCCAGTAACAAAGATTTGCTTATTACCAGATGAATCGAGCGTCCAGCAGCAACACTGTGAACTTTGAACCAATAATGGAAAGTAGCAAGAAGAAAATTAAAATTCAGCAATTGTATTATTATTATATAAGAACCACCACAATAGATCAAACTAATGGTCGCAGTGGTTCAATGCTCCTACAGAAGATTATATAAGAACCATACATATTTTGTTTGAAATTGTCAATTTCAAGGTGGCGGCGATGTTACATCTAGATAAGAAATTTTATGGCTAAAAGCCGAATCCACTTTGTGTAACTACCTCAATTAATTATAGCCACATACAGCGCCAGTTCAAATCCAACCTTCGAGAAATACAGTCTATGCCTATTAAAGTTCCAATTGTTATTTTTAAAAACGTCCAAGAAGCTCCAAGTGAAGGAGAGAGATCCGACCTGCCCAAACAAAGCACATTTAATTTGTTGGCGGCTGATACGTGCTGCGTAAAAAAACCGCGTAAATTTCGAGATTCGCGTAAAAAAAACCGCGTAAATTCCGAAATCCGCGTAAATTCCAAAAACCGCCTAAAATAAAACCTCGTATAAAAAAAAACCACGTAAAAAGCGACTTCAGTGTATATCTTTTTATCAACGGGGCAATAAATGTTTGAAAGATGCAACCACAGGTCAAGGTTTCAAATTGATCACGAAGTACAACATTACATTTTTCCTGTGAATGAATACAGGAGCGCAATTCGCCAAAAATATTCCTCTCGATAAAATATTCAAGAGAAAGAAATAATGTGTTACCATGCTCAATCAATTTAGCATACAGTACACCGACAAAATTTAAAAAACTCTTCAATTATTTTAACGAAACGCGTATATATGAAATGTTTGTAATATTTCATAGTGAAGCTTTCGATATCGATTGCCAAAAAAATTGATTTTATGTACGAATAAAACTAGTAAAATTTAAATTAAAATGCTAATTCTAAAAAAAAATACACGGTGCAACAAATTCTTCCCTTGCTTCTTTTTATAATTTTCTATTTATGTTCAACACTAAACCTCACCCCCTTTTTCAACCCCTTTCATCTTAATTAGAAAGAGAGAAGCACTATTTTTAAAATTTGAAAAATTAGATTTTTTTGCAGGGTTTTCGGTAGCCATAAAAAAATAGATCCGAAATATATAAAGAATTGTGTTTGGACTGCTTTTCGAAATCTATTCTAGTGACAAAAAAATGTTTTTTTGAGATAACTACAAATCTTGACGTGTCATGCAATTTTAAGGCATTTGGCATCAACAGTTTTTTTAAAACCCCGATTTTCGGTGAATTTTCGGTTTTCGAAAAACTCAAATTTTAACGTCTGCGACACCAGTAAATGAAGTCCAAATGAGCTAATATTTTGCATAGGGTATATTATCGTGCAAATCAACATTTTGTAGCAAGTTCCGGATGAAAAATCGAGATAACTATTTTTAGTGGCACCCAAAACCATACTTTTCGTTTCGTATTCCGAAAAAAAAAATCCCAGAGTGCCGATTTTTGACAAAAAAAAAATTCGAGATGACACTAGATCTCGACGTTTCATGCAATTTTAAGCCATTTGGCGTCAACATTTTTTTTCCAAAACCTCGACTTTCTCGATTGGGTGATTTTTCGATTTTCGAAAAACTCAAACATTGACCGATTAATTCCGATTGAGCTGAAATTTGGCATAGGGTGTTTTCGAGGTGGTGAACATTTTGTATAGGGTAACTTTTTAAAATTTTAGGGTTTTACAGCCATTCCATGCCAAACAGGTATAGTGGTTCTCAGATTTTCGTGAAAAGTGGTAATTGATCATTTCCATTTTTTCCCTCAGAATGCGTTCTCAGAATATGCGCGAAATAAGCATAGTACAACAGATACAGAAGATACATATTAAAAAAGTAGTACCGCGTTGATTTTCATACCATTATGAAGATTGGAGAGTAGTTGTGTATCAAATAAATAACGATGGTGGGGGAGCAAATATGTAATCACCTCGGGCCGTATTGTATCAAGCGCGAGAAGAATAGTCGCGATGCATACTTAGTGCGCTACGTGCATTGGCAATGAGAACACAAATCTCGTGTATTGTTCTCGGGAGAACAAGATTTAATAATGAATCACCCATCTTCAACTGCTTCTACAACACCACGGAAACTCATCGGCTCGGGTGTTAAATAAAAAATGAGAGTTTTTTCAATACTTTTCAGTAACTCAAATAAAGAGCGTAAAATTTTCTTTCTCCAAGAAAATTGCTCTTGAAGATGGCGTCGAAACTGCACGTGCTCCGCGAACGCATTGTACGGTTCTACGAAACGTATTCCCAGCAAGGAAAAAAGTTCACGGAAAGTCGGAAGTGGTCGTCCGGTGACGATAATGACGAAGAAGAGGAAGACATCGTTCAAGAAGCTGTTTGACAACAAGGACGCAACCAGCCTGCGTGACGCCGGTCGGAAATATGGCTGCTCCCACGTATTGATCCATCGGACCCTCAAGATGGAAGGAATCGTCTGCAGGAAGACGACGAGGTCGTCGGAGTACACGGAGGAGCAGATTGAGACGGTTAAATCACAGTGTCGGTGTATGACCGAAAAATACCGCGGGACGTCTTTCGTTCTGGACGACGAAAGCTATTTTCCGCTGTCCAAAACGCATATTCCAGGAAAAGATAATTACTACTCCAGCGACAAGTCATCCACATCGCCTGAAGTGAAATACAAGTTCAAGCACAAGTTTGAAAAAAAATGTTATGTTGTACATCGCCATTTTCGACCGGGGCATTTCAAAGCCTTGGTTTAAGCCGAGCGGTCTGGCAATCAACCAACAAATCTATCGAGAAGAGTGCCTCGATAAAATCCTGCTGCCGTTCCTGAACGAGCACCACGCGGATGGGAAGTACGTCTTCTGGCCGGACAAGGCGTCTTACCATTACACTAAGAAGACGCTGGCGTATCTTGAGGAGAAAAAGATACCGTTCGTGCCGAAAGATCGTAACCCAACAAACTTGCCCCAGTGCCGCCCAATAGAGGATTTCTTTGGCTCACTCAGTGCCCTAGTGTATAAAAACAATTGGAGGGCCAAGGACACGAAGCAACTGACTACAAGAATCCGGAATTGTATTCGGAAAATGGACGTAAGTGCCGTACAACGTTCTTGTGAGAGCATCGCGACAAAGTTGCGTCGAACAGCAGACCACGGCCCTTACTCAAATATTAACTGACATTTTTTTGAAGAAAATACATTATGTTATTAATAAAAAATACTGAAATCGTTGAAAAGAAAAATTCTTTTTTATATGTGGTTGAAAAAATTCTCATTTTTTATTTAACACCCGTTATATAGTTATTTTTATAAAATTAGATGCATTCTAAAACAATATAACATGAAATAAGCAATCAAAAGCGAACTAATTTTGACGTAGGGCTACGTCTTTCATTTCTGTACCGGGGTGTAACTTCTAAGTTTCGAAAACGAGAGCGTTACACTTGAAGTACTAGGTTTTGAACGTTAATACCTCTTTGCCAGCTGAACGGAGTGGTATGATGATCACTTCAATCTAAATGTAAAATGTCCAAGAGTTTTATGCATGTTTATTATTGACCCGAAAACTTGTTTCAATAGCTTGAAAATTGCTTTGAAAAAGACTATTGAAATCACACAAATCTGTATATAGGCTGACGCCCGCACGGAAATCCATTGTCGAGAACGTTGTTTGATGTTTGTGAAAGCGAACACGGTTTACTGACGAGCGTCGAACGACAATAAAGTGTCTTTGTCAAGGCAGGTGGAGAGGGAGTTTGGATTGAGTTGTCCCCAAGGGTCCTTCTCGGGGCTAGAGACGAATGAACTGCTGAAGTTTAAAGTCTCTATAATTAAAGAAGAAGAAGAAACTTCATTCAGTTATGGTTGCGAAGTGACATGAAGATGGTCTCGCTCACATACATTATCTATACGTTATGCTCTTCTCTCCCAATTCTATTTGTTTTCTGCAGTGGGACGGAGCATTTAGCGTAAAACGAAGTAGGGAAAAGGGGGGAATTTGGACCACCTAAGCAAATCGCCTAATATTTCCAAACCAATACAGTCTAAATAAAAAATGTCACATTGTATACTAGGCTACACTTGTTTTCTTTCAATCAATAATGTTTAATCATTATATCAAGCTTTAAACTATCAAGTATATCATACAATAAAAGAGATGATTTTTGGACATTCAAATTTGATGCGGGGTGATTTGGACCATCTGTGGGGTGATTTGGTCCAGTGTGTGCTTCATCGAAAAAAACATACTTATGTTTATGTAAAGTATTTTGGAATAATGTTGCAATCAGCACCACATCACCCCACAGAAACGTGTCCATGTCACCCCACACAACATGCAAAAATGAAAATGCAATTTATTTCATTTATTGTTATCAAACTTACAGTTTCGCTGCATCAAATTGTTCCTCTTCTGTAGGCGAACAGAACTTTACTACCCAATACACGAAAAGTTTGTTTAATCAGCAGGAAAAAAAACTTAAAACCACAATCTTTCTGTGTTCATGCTACCATTTCCTTCCACCTGTCGAATTTTACCAAAGTTTTTTTACGTTAGTTACATACGGTTCATTAATGAAAGAAGATGACATTATAAAAAATCCAAGTTGAGCCGTACCTTTTGATATAATGGGGTGGTCCAAATCACCCCGTATGTCCAGCTCACCTCGTGTTACCCTACCGATAATAATCCGGTAAAGATCGATGCCATTGACTATGGATTTGATAGTGGAGAATACGAAATGTTCGATATGGGGTAGAGAATATTTAACCATATCGCAGAAACCGCATTGTTTGGTGAAAGCAGCAGCTCTGTTATCGAATTTTCAAGAACTCCGCAATCGATCGATGATTCCAATTACCGGTGAGGGGAGTATTATTTGCGTAGGGTATTACCGAAGAGGAATCCATCTTTGGTGGTCATCGAGTACCAAAGCTTTTTATAAATCATATATAAACTATTTCCAGTTGCTTCTACAAAGTCACCCAAACCCATCAGTTCTTTTCAGGAACACCAACAAGTTCAAAAGAGTTGAATTTAATATGCATTCCTGTAGAAACAATTCTATACTTATACTCATCCTCCCATAAACTAACAAAAAAAAAGGATAAGGGTCTGGGCCTAGAGACACGGACGGAAACTTATCGTAGTACTTTGAGGACAATTGCTTTTGAACTGAATTTTTATAGCCGTTCAGAGATCCATGAATTTAACTCATTCAATTATCTAAATGGTGGCCCCAGAAAAACCGTTTGTTATTTGAACTGAACTGAACTTTAAACAGATTGTAAGAGTGGTAGTGGTAGAAAGAATCCGAAACCATTAAATATTAATACTTCCTATTTTCTATAGTAAACTATTGAAGAAAAAATTAGGTGAATACGAAAAACTCGATAATCTCTGGTTTTCTTGTATCCGATGTTCATAAATGTTCATTAGAGTTCCAATGGATGTATGGGAGAAAGTGACCTTCTAATTTTAAAAAGGGACTTGATTGAAAATGTTGATTCCCACGAAAAACTTTCCTGTGCAAAATATCAGCTCAATCGGACTTCATTTACTATTGTTTACTAACAATCACCCAAGGGGGGAATACATAAAACTGGGCTTTTTAAAAAAAAATTGCCCAATGTCTTAAAATTGCATGACACGTTGAGATTTATTGTTATCTCGAAAAACTTTTTTTTTGCAATTTGAAGACATTTGGCATCAAAAAAATAAATAAAAAATCGATGACACCGAATGTTTTTCGTGGAAATCAAGTCCCGTTTGAGAATTCGAGATGGTCATTTTCATTGGCATATAAAAGTCCGTCCCTTCAGAAATATAAATAGAGATGGGTAAAGGAGTTGAACGGCTCAGTAGCTAACCGGGTACCTAAGTGAACCAGTTCCTTTCAACCTTTCTTTTCCTCTTTCATTCAGCGGCATCAATACCTGTCAAGAACAAGAACAACATTGAATCTTTACTAGAGCCCAATTAAAACATAGGCAGCTACACAGCTGATCATGTCCTAGTATTGATATCGTTAGAATAGATAGTATTTTTTCTAATTACTTCTTTAAAAGTCGAAAATTGTATGTCAAAATATATTTCTCATCCGACAATGTTGTATGTAAAAATTTGATTCGCGCAATTTTTCATATTTTCAGTTCGGGACTCAACCTGGGTTCCATCAAAAATCATGTTTGATGATAGTTCATTCAGAGAAAAAATCCAATCAAGTAACGACATTTTTAATTTTTCACAAACAATCCGGGAATTATTATCACAGTAACAAGTATACGCAATAGGCCAAACAATGTATTGAAAGTAACGGAGGGCATTTTGTCAACTTGCTTCTCTACTAGGAGATTTTTTGTTTATTCAATTAAAAATCTCTCTGCTTCTTCCAGTTTTTTTCTAATAAACAGAAAGTATTATATGAATATTACAAATGAATTGAAAAAAATGCATTAAAATGAAAGTTAACATCTTTGTCAAAAATCTAATTTAATTGCAATGAGGAAACAAATCCTAATTTTAAATTCAAAATTGAGCATACATTAACAAAAAAAAAACCATTTTTATATTTTACTTATAAATGAGGGGCTCGGAATGCAATGGGTGTGGTGACTTGATCGTTTTCTCTTCATCAACTTTTTATTTAGTTAATAACTCAACTGCAAAAACTTTCCAATTTAAGTTTGCTATAGAATCCGATAGATGAGGTTCTAACCTATTTTCCACGTTGGTAAATACAGCTAGGAATGTATTTGCAGCTAAGTTATGAGTCGATGTAGAGAAATGTAGAGAAATCGATCAAATCACTTACACCCCTTTCATTCTAAGCCCCTCAAATGATATCGTTGGAGAAAACTAAAAATTCTCCAAGCGTTC
This sequence comes from Toxorhynchites rutilus septentrionalis, assembly GCF_029784135.1. Taxonomy (NCBI): domain Eukaryota; kingdom Metazoa; phylum Arthropoda; class Insecta; order Diptera; family Culicidae; genus Toxorhynchites; species Toxorhynchites rutilus. The sequence goes on from NC_073745.1 coordinate 42,365,501, forward strand.
TCGTTATATTCATCCGTTCCGTCCAGCGAAATCTTCTTTCCACTTGTTTTCAGTTCAACTGCAATTATTTTTTTCCCAAACAGTTCGCTCGTAATCAGTTCGTATGGCGAACTATAGTTCGTTCAATATTTTAGGCGAACTGGTTCTTCCGCACCGTTCGCTAACGGCTTGCCAATCTTTACCGTGGAGTATGGCGCTCGAATTGTATGCAAATATGTTGTGCTTTGCTCATCCCCCATAGCGCAAGCAGCAATGAAATAAAACAAGATATTTGCTTTATTCGATAAATTGATTACTTATTATACTATTTTCACTGCTTGTGTTTCAGTGAAAAAAAAAGCCGAACAAATTTTCTACCTAATGTAATATAGTATAACATATTTCACAATAACGATGGTGCGTAATATGCATTTGAAATTCCTTCATATTTCTTTACATTTTTCGTAGAGTAACCTTCCTATATAGAAATCAAAGATGTAGTCCTACGTCAAAAAACTTTCAGCAATCTTTCAAAATATTCATTCATTGAGAATTGATTCAGATGCAACTTCAAACAAATGATTACCAAGCTAGCGGTAGTCTTAAGTCTACCTTGCGGTTACATCACAGATAAAACCTACTTTTAGTCTTTATTTATTTATTTTTTTGCTGGAGCGTGTTCGAATTGATTGGTGTAATTATGATGTGTAGAATTATAGAAATTTTCTCAGACTATCAAACTTTCATAGTTCATTTGGCTCTAGCCTCAAAATAAGGCCAATTTGGAAACCAAACTGAACACTTGGCCTTGAGAAAGGCTGTTCGGAAAGACTCGCAGTGACTGCCATCTGATCGCTAGCAGGATGGATGGTAAATCGTAAATGGCTTATTGGTGACTTTTTACGAACGATCAGTTAATTTCCGTGAATTTTAGCATTGTTTCCGGGTTAAAGGTGACGTCAAAGTACAGCCCTTTTCAATCCGGATTTGAAGAAGGTATAAGAAATTTGGTTCGCAATTTTCAGAAATCTCTCGATCAGAACGGGAATCGAACACGAAACTCCTGGAACAAGATGTGTGATCATTCGGTCACGTGAGCCCCTCTATAGAACATACACCAATCTGTTTGATCCGCCCTGTTGTACAGGAATTTTGTCGCACCTGTTGATAATAGCTACCCTTCCGGAGACGCATTCGGAAGTACTGATTGATGGAAGTAATTTCAAGTTAATTCCGATCCGCTTGGACCGTGTCATTAGAGAAGGAAAAAATCACACGTTATTAGACAACGGCCGCAGTTTCCCACCGATTTCTTGCCAGCAGGTTTCTTACGACATGGAACAAATTAACACCATTAGCAACAGAGACGCTTGAGGTCGAGTGTCGTATTCAAAGGCAACTCCTATTCAGCATATTTCCGAGTGAGGGGACAAAACCTTTTGGTGAGTTTAATGGTGAAGCAAAAAAAAAACACGTCCGGAATGATGGATGCTCTGCAGCGCAAGAAGGATTTGAGCTTATGTCGTCCTATTCATCACCCGATATTTTTTATCCGTACCGACGAGAATTCGTTGGTGGAAGGTGAAGAGAATTGAATTGAAACATTAAAATAAAACAAAACTGGCTTATACAAACAAATGACCTATGCCAGTAAATGATACATTAAAATAACATTTTTTTCTGACAATATAATCAAATATATGTCTCATAAATCTCTTCCTGCCAAACATTCACCCCAAGCCAATGGTGATGCGTACATCGATTGGCAACAATCCGACTGCCGTTGATTATGAATAGATAATTGATACTCAAATTCCCAAAATACACCACAGATAGCTATTCCGCGATTCGTTTCCCTTCATTGAAAATGAATCATTACCCTGCCTTCCTGCCGAGAGAGAGAAAAGGGGGAAAAAAGTTAAAACTTCCTTTCACCATTGATTTCTCCGGCTTGTTGTATGTTCGTTTTTATCTCACTTTTCCCTCTTTTCGGGTAAGGACGTTTGCTTCCTGTAACGATTACAGCATGCACATTCTCGCATAATACATATATTATATATTTTCTCTTTCCACCATCAATATCGGCTTCTGGAACTTCGCCAAAGAGACAGCCTTCGCAATTGTGTGTAATTCAATTTGGAATCCCTTAATTTATAAATTTACTGTTTGCCAGGCACAACACAACACGCGGCACATTTGTGTAATACATTTCGTTCGACCGGGTGATGAGTTCCGCCACCGACGCCCGAACGTGTTGTGGCTCTGCTGCCTGTGTCATATTTTAATGTCGCCCGAAAAAGGGGAAAAGTTTTCCTCGGGCTTTTATCCAAAAAACAGAGAAAGGGGTGGGAGTATCTGTGAAAAATGCCCGCTGCTTGAGCGAAATACGAGCGCGAACAAACGCGTCGCAAAGTTTGTCCAAGTGATTGAGGAGCTGTTGATTGGTGGTGGCTGTTGGCTTTTGTTTTGCAAACAGCGTATTTTTTGGTTCGCTACTAAAGCGGAAAAGGAAACGAAAAAGAATACACGCAAAAAAAAACAATTGTGGAAGTTATAAATTATTGTTACACATGTGTACAGGCGCACGTGGAGCTCATAAAAGCGGCAGTCGTTCGACTGCTGGTGGCGCTAACCACTTCGGCAGTGGGTTGGTGGAATTAGGTTCGGAATAGGTTTTAATGGACAGTTATCGAAGTGATTCAATGTGATTTATTCGATTTTAGGGAGAGATTTCTAGAAAAACTATGTAATGGATGCTGATGCGTACTTTAACAGTGATTTTAGAACTTTCTGACTAAATTATGGTTGAACATTATCATTAAATTATCGTAAACTTTACTTTGAAATATGATATAACTGGAACATTTCTGAAATAGTAACCTATCCCCAATAGAAGTATGTTGTATGATGAACTATGATTCACGGTCAGGATTACCATATCTACAGAATAATCTTTATTTCTACAGATTTTTTATTGCTTTTGAAACCAAGAATCTGTGGATACAGAATACAGATTTTTACAATTTTTTTTTAAGATTTTACAGAATTTACAGATTTTTGAAAATGACATCCCAATAATAATTATGGCTTGATGTTAATACTATTTTTTCCCATCTCACCTATTTTATTCATATACCCTTTGAATCTGTTTAAAGGAGAATCGTCGCTTTTCGACATTCATATGTAGACTGATGTTCTGCATTCTGCTGTAAACGCCTGGGTTATCGGTTAATGTCACAATAAATAAACAACACTCTTTTTTCTCTTACTTAAGCACAGATAACGGAAATTTCAAATTCAATTGCTTTGAAAGTTCTTGTTTTAAGGAAAGAAAATATCTAAAAGAACCATCGAGATGTTTTGATGCACGTTTTCAGGAACATATAATATTGTTGGACTCTTGACATTTCTATTGGATTCTTTTTTACTATTTTTAAATTTTCTAAATAGAAGTACATTTCATATGAAAAAAAATTCAAAATTTATATTTTAAATCTTGCAGTATCTAAAGTTTTTTTTTCTGTGAATGAAAAAAAGAGTACTAATTTTTTTTCTCAGTGTATATTTCTTCACATTTTAACATTAATACAGTAGAACCCCGATTATCCGCGGAATAGTCTAGCTAGGCCACCGCGCATAACGAAAATCGCGGATAACGTGATAAAGGACTAAAAATGAAGTGATAGAAAGAAAAAAATATTTCACGCGAAAACTGTTTTATCAAGGTTTTATGTGAGGTCTTGTACACCAGTGGTCAGATGATGTATAATCCATAACCAAAATAAAAAAGCAAGTACCTACCTCTCACTGACAAATTTCGGGAAGCTCTATAGAATAACTATGGAACTCGCTTTCGCGGATAAACCGCACCGCGGATCATCCGCTCGCGGATAATCGGGGTTCTACTGTACTTTATAACTCTTTCTAAGACTCTATTTCGGTACGGCTTTTTTAGATATAGATTATCAAAGATTTCTCTTACTAAAATCGATACCCCCTTTTTAAAAGTTACACTTGAGTCGAAAAAAATCCCAATTGCTGTGGAAAACTTATATTTCCTCCAACCCACACGGAACACAAACTTTCATTCGAATCAAAAGTACATGTTTTCAAAATCTGCATTTTTAGGACGATATCATTTGGAATTGCTCATTGCATAACGTTTTGTGACCTTAGTACCAATACTGGTTTTAAAAATAATCGTGTATAATTTAAACAAAACCTTTCGGAAATATAGATTTTTTTCTGAATATCGTGATCAATTTGCCTCCGGTTTACGGTACTCCTTTTTTGCTATTGATTGTTGAATTGGGTTAAAAAAACTGAAACACTCACATTAACTCAGATCAATTCGAAAACCAGGATACTTCATCTTACTCTCTTAAGCATTATATACCACGAGTAATATCTGATGAAGCGGGACCAGACTTTGGAGATGTTAGAATAAACATTATATTCAATTTAGTTTAATGGTCACGATGGTAGTAAAATTTGAAAATCTGTACTGTATAGAAATATGGATAAGGAGCAACTTAACGAACTATGTATTCACTATGCTACCATATAAATGAAACACAATATTCTGCATTACACAAGAATTGATCAAGCAAACGAAACCAAATTATGTATATGCAGGTTTTAAGGAGCAATAAATGTTTCTATGGTGGTTAGACACTCCACCCCCCTCTCTAAGAGGGAGCTGCCATACAAATGAAAGACAAATTTCTGCATAACTCGAAAACTAATCAAGAAAATGCCAAATTATGCATGCGAAGGTTTTAGGGGACACAAAACGTTTCTATGGTGAAAAGACAGTTCTCCCGACTCTCTGAGGGGGGAGGGGCTGCCATACAAATGAAGCATACATTCCCGACATTCCCCCCCCTCTCTTAGGGCCATGTCATACTAATGAAAAACAAATTTCTGCATAATTCGAAAACTAATCAAGCAAATGGAGCCAAATTTGGTATGAAAAGATTGAAGAATTCACCATAGACACGTTTCGTGTCTACACTCCTCCCCCCTCTCTAAGTGGAGAAGAGGGGAGGGTTCTGTCTTTATTCTATCATGTTTTCTGTATCAAACATTTATTCCATGTAACAGAGAAACATGTTATTTGCAAATGGTTGAAAATTCTTGAACGAGAATTGCGTCTGAAAATAATCTGATATTATAATGATGTTTGGTAGACGTACTAGGAATTTTATAGTAAAAGGTAAATTCAACGGTCGATTAGAAGATCAATCAATGAACAATTCTGCGATTGGACTCATGAACTTGCGCTAAGTAAGAAAACGTGAATGTTTGAAGGTATTGATGACAAAAAACAAATTTTGGGCGGGACCGGGTCATCTAATAGTATATGTTACATGCTATAATATATAATAATACGGTGGGACTCCGATTAAAGGGTGCGTCACATCAAATTGCATCACGGAAAAATCGCTGTAGAAATTTAATTTTTAGGAATTATATCTTCAGCTTTCGCTTATAATCAGATAAGAGTGTATAGATCACGTTGGCCATGCTTCACTGTCAATTTTTCGTAAATTTGGAAAAATGTCGTCGAACGAAAAAGAGCGTCGTGAATTAATCCTGTGCACTCATTTCGAGAATCCGGAGTTGTCACATCGGGACATCGGTAAGATGCTGGGAATCGTCCAATCCACGGTCAGCAGAGTACTAAAACGACACTTCGAGAACCTAACCATCGACCGGAAGGTGAAGAACGGCAAAAATGGATACTCCGTCAGTGAAAAAGATCACAAGCGCGTAGTTAAGCAGTTTGGACGTGATCCGAGAAGTTCGGTCCGGGATGTCGCCAATAAGCTGAATTTGTCAAGTTCATTCGTCCAGTGGACCAAGCAGCGGGAGGGCCTGCGTACATACAAGGTTCAGAAGGCTCCTAACCGCGACGAAAGGCAAAACATGGTGGGGAAGACGCGAGCCCGGAAGCTGTACACCGAAATGCTGACGAAGCATTTCGGCCTGGTAATGGACGACGAATCCTATGTCAAAGCGGACTTTCGTCAGCTGCCGGGCCTGTTGTTCTTCTCCGCAGAGGACAAATTCAGCGTGGCAAGCGATCTGCTCTTGCGGAAAGCGGAACGCCCCCTTCGTGATGACCGGTAAATGGGCAGGTTTACCTTAAGGAGTGCCGTTTACTACCACTATTGAAGCAGCACGAGGGCCCGACCATCTTCTGGCCGGATCTCGCTTCGTGCCACTATTCAAAGGACGTGTTGGAGTGGTACGAAGCCAACGGGGTCACCTTCGTGCCAAAGGAAATGAACCCGCCCGACGCGCCGGAGCTTCGCCCAATAGAGAAATATTGGGCGATTATGAAGCAGGCCCTCCGGAAGAACCCAAAAGTTGTCAAATCGGAGGCGGACTTCAAGAGAAAATGGATTTCTGTTCAAAAAAACTACAACCTGACGTTGTACAGAACCTTATGGACGGGGTAAAGAGGAAGGTGCGAGCATACGGGCTTGGGCTCGAAGTATGAATAAAAAGAAAATGCCAAAAGTTGTTTATTAGTTTTTATTTTACTGTCTAAAATTTTCAAAAGGATCGGTCTACTGAGCGAATTTCTACAGCGTTTTTTCCGTGATGCAATTTGATGTGACACACCCTTTATCCGCGAGCGGATGATCCGCGGTGCGGATTATTCGCGACAGCAAGTTCCATAGTAAATGTATAGGCCTTCCCGGAATTTGTCAGTGAGGGATAGGCTCATGCACTTTTGTTTTGGTCATGGCTTTCACATTATCTGACCACCGTTGTGCACGACCTAATGGATGGATAATTTAATGATTTCTGTATTAAAAAAACATAGTTTACGTGCTGAAATTTTGTTTTCGTGTTTGAACATCATTTTTAGTCCTTTATTGCGTTGTCGGGGATTTTTGTTATTCGCGGTGACCTAGCCAGACTATTCCGCGGATAATCGGGGTTCTACTGTATATAATAAAATACTTAAAGATAATTACTCGAATGAATCGATTATTGTAAAATTCCCCAGGGAATCCATAATCAATTTAGGGAGGACCCCTGTCTGGAAGATCGTTAAATAAAGAATTTTCGTGATTTTTTTTTCAGATGTTAGGAATGAAATGAAGTGTTCGGGTATTTTGGTTATTGTTTAAGGTATATTTGAAGATGTATTTTACATTTTTGGAGTGCACGAATGATGATTATTACGCTGTTGACAGCTGGATGTGTTGATGCTGTCCGAAAATCTGTACCTTGCTGGTGGTATCGGTTCTGAAGCAACGGAGTGTCACAGAACGAATTCCATTGAATATTATGAAATTTTAGGACAATACCTAAAGCGTGAATTAGGGGTTTTTGAAAATTCGAAAAATTGCCAACATGGCGGCCATTTTTCTTAAATGAGTTATTTTTCACGAAAAATCGTTATTTAAAAGCTCATAAAAAATCGAAAAAATGAGATATCAAAAAATGGCTATGTAATGCTTGAGATAATTCATTTTTACATGTTGATAAAAAAATTCTGCTAAATCGGTCGAGATATAGATACCACCATACTCATGCTTTTGGATGTAACTTTGCAGCATAATCAAATATCGAAAAATCCTTTTAGGACAACATTTCTGAGGGCATAAGCTTCTCAAAAATGAAAAACAAAAAAAAAAATTTCTACCTTCCAGATCGGGATCCCTTAAACGGAAATTTTAGACATCTCTAGCCGTGATACGATGGTTCCCTGTTAGTTGCACCTGGTCAAAGAAAATGCAAAAAAAGTAAACAGTATTTTTGGTCATAGTTTTACATAATTTCTATAATAAGTGGAAAACAATAAATTACACTATATCGTTTCAAAGCCACATTTATAGTCCCGAAAAGGACTAGATTTCAATTGTTCAATAGTTAGTTACATGATATTATTTTATTGAATGTAAAAATTATTATGGAGTGCCGAAATCGTTTGATGCAAAAATCAATCATCATGAAATGACTGAGCAATCCATCATCAATCCATCATGAAATGACTGAGCAATAAGCGTTTGAAATTGGATTTTTCACGATGCGATCGATTTTCGTTTTTCAATTTGTACCCCCAATATGTTCCGAATCCTACGTCAAAAACCTGTTCCTCTATTACGTGAAGTATGGGGTCCATGCACAATTTTTTGCAATTGATCTCGAAGATGAAATCACTTATCATTTCTGAATAACAGAAGTAGATCCTCCCAGTTAGTCTCTTTCACACAATCTGACCGAAAAACATCAAATGGATTGCATCCATGATGGCTAATGAATTATAACCATACATTTCATTCGTCGACTAGTGTTTTGGTAAATTGTTTTTCCTACATGAAACAATTTCACAAAGAGTCTTATCAAGTTAAATATAGAACTTATTTCAACTTTGTATCTACGCATGCTGCTTTCAAAGCAAAAATTTGACTTCTAATCGTCTGTTGTTCATCAGAAGTCGCTTTACTGCTTTTAACAGTGTGCTATATGAAAATATATGAATAAGTCGATTGTTGATTTGTTTTCAATTACGTACCCATTCTCAGTGCAGAAGGATCTGATTTCCCGAACTGCTCCAACGATGCGATAAAACTGTAACAGATTGCTCGAAATCCAAACGAACTTTATGACGAATACCGCATTCAGAGTTTCCCAAAACGGTAGGCTGCAAAAAGCATACCCAAACCACAGCCCGGAAGTTGGAAAAAACAACAGAATGAGAGCCGGGAAAACATCGTCATCTGTAAACAGAATGGCAATGTGGCAGATCGAAATTGGTTTCGTAATTTCTGAAGGTTATATCGGTAACTATGGTCATGGTTTGAATGCTTAAGGACATGATCCGTACAGAAACGTCCGGATGGCTACAGAGTTTCCGGTTATCCACCGGCAGTTTATGGCTTACGGATAGGGAGCAAAAGTTGACCAGGGAGTGGACAATCGGTTACTCCCAACAACAAAAACCAAAGCTTTTATCTTTATGCAAAGCAGGGGCAATGAGTGGATTTAGAAATTTTAATTCCAAGCAGGCAAATTAAATTTTTATCTCGAAGATTGCTGGCACGTTACTCAGAATGAGGCGAGAGATGCACTGTAATTATAGAATGCCGGCATCTTTTGACCCATTAAACGGTTTTAGGATTAGATGCGTCCCAAACTGGGATACACTTTTAAGGACAGTGGAAAAATGGTTTCGGCACTAATTATGCAATTTGGAATGGCCATAAAAGTTGGCACTAGAGTTTCTGTGCCATAAACTCGCATGTGGTTCTGCTGGTGTGTTACCACTGCTGCTTCCGATGATGGCAGGCACGATTCTGCAATATACGACTCGTAAATCCTGCAGAAAATATGTCGCTCTATTCGAAAGCGCTGAAAATTTGTTTTTATGAGCGAGATTTTCATCGCAGATGATGGATGAACGACGGATGAATGGATGGGTGGGATGAAGCGAGCGTGGCACTCCCAACGAAATTTAATTAATTATTCTGCGCTTGGAAAATTGAAAAGCCAAAATATGTACATAACCATAAATCCCAACGAGTTCCCAGCGCTCTTGGTTGTTGGCCCGGCGGTTTTGTTGCTTGTTGATGCTGCTGCTGCTGCCGTTTATCGAGTGCAATTATTTCCACTCCTCCGCTATTTCTATTCAAATTTAAAATGCTTATAAAAAGCACTATTATCTTCAGCGTACTTTTTCTCCCATAATCGACGCCTTCATTTTTCAGAGGTTAGGGCGCATCATTCGCCGACAATGGCGTTTTGATGATACACATTGCAACCCCAAATGCGCCTGGTATCATCAGTGGAATTAGTCTGAAATTCATCATCTAATGGAATATTTCTTCGAGATAAGACATCTCTCCCCTCGACATCTGTAGCTTTAGAAATATGAAGCTTAGAATTTATGCTCCAATAAACTTTTGTGCCTGCCATAATTTAAATTTTGTGATAACAATAATTAATAATTAAAATAGATATCTTTTTTTTTCAACATAACTCTTCATTGCTACAAAAGGTATTGGACATTCTCCGAACAGTTGAAGTAACCATGTGCCAAACATCGTATTATGAATATATACCATGCATATCCCGCGGTCGGTGGAACGCTACTACAAAATTCTTCAATTGACGGGTTTCATGCCAACTCGTGTTGGAAGTCAACAATAGACAATAGTGACGTGTTCACTTCAAAAAAGAATTAGACTACTTTTTAAAATGGACCAACTTGTTTTCTTTTTTTTTTTACAAAATTATTGACAAAATTATGAATCAAAAACTGTAATATCTAAACCATTCTGATCAAAGGATAAAATGTAGAAAATTATTTAAATCATAGGAAAAAACAAGAAAATGAAAAAGATTACACAAAAAATATTTAAAAAATTAAAATCAGTTTTCTCAAAAACGTATTTTATTTAATTATAATACAGTTATACCTCGATATAAGGCAACCTCGATATTGCGTAACTTTTGAAGATGTCTTAGAATCTATATATATAAAAATGGATTTCTGTCTGTCTGTCTGTCTGTCTGTTTGTCTGATTCTTATGTACTCGGAAACTACTGAACCGATCAACATGAAAATTGGTATGTAGGGCTTTTGGGCCCGGGGAAGTTTTTCGTGATAGTTTGAGACCCCACCCCCTCTCTAAGGGGGGGGGGTGTGTCTGCCATACAAACTAAACACATATTTCTACATTACTCGGAAATTTATCAAGCAAATGCAACCAAATGGTGGTTAGGTGGTTAGACTCTCCACCCCCCTCTCTATGAAATACAAATTTCTGCATTACTCGAGTATTATTCAAGCAAATGAAACCAAATTAAGCATATTGAGGTTTCAGGGTGCAATAAATGTTTCTATGGTGGTGTTACGGCCCAAGCCGAGCACAAAAAAAAGAAAACACAGTATATTCATTCTCATAAAGGCACTTTATTCTACACACGACAAAAACTACAAAACTAAGCACTAAAAACACTTCACAAAACCAGCAGCATATCCGCCTAAGACCGCACCTGAAAAAAGAGCGATCAGTCTAGCTATTTAACATAATTACATATTGTCACTTTACCTTTTCGTCGGGTACAAAAACCTGATACACATTATTTGCCAACTCATAATAAACAACACTAGCATTGAAGGCAACACCAAACGATAATCACAACAAACGAACAATAACAAGAGAATTGTCACGGAATAGGGAACGCATGGAAAAGAACCCACTATTGTTCATAGCGAACATTCGAGAAGTAACCCGACCAAAAAATCAATCGAAATTGTAGGCTATTCAGAGGACTATGAGACCAATGATATAAATAGGGCATGAAATGTTAGGAACAGGGTCAGTTGCGAATAAACCACCGATCAGTATAGATCAAACCTGCTTTGTCTATATTCGCTCTCTTCGTTACTCTACTACTAGAATTCTGCTCAGAAACCTCTCTAGGCGGAGGCATATTGGCGCTGTAGACAGGATCTCTACTCTTCATCACTACGAAACTCTGCTCAGATACCACTCTTGGCGGAGACAGGTGATTAGAAACACAAATTTCAGCATAAGTCGAGAATTAATCAAGCAAATGGAACCAAATTAAGCATATGGAGGTTTTAGGGTGCAATAAATGTTTCTATGGTGGTTAGACTCTCCACCCCCCTCTCTAAGGGGAGGCTGCCATACGAATGAACCACAAATTTCTGCATTACTCGAGAATTAATCAAGCAAACGAAACCAAATTTAGCATGTGGAGGTTGTGGAGGCAATTGAAAATTTTCGGAGAACTCTGGAGGAAAAAGGAAAAAATCAGAAAATTAAATTCCCATATGTTCTACAATTATATAGTGATGAGTTCTGTTACTCCATTTGATGTTTGCGCTAGCGAAATTGATCTTTGTTCGAAACTGGAAATGGATTTAATGTGATAAAAAGCACTCCTCTATCTTCTTCTATCTATACCAAAAAAAGGATCGCCAGATGTGTTGATAAGAGCAAAACTCGAGGAAGGCATTGTCCGATTTAGGGCTGTCTTTATTCTATCATATTTTCTTTATAATACATTTATTTCCATGTAACGGAGAAACATGTTATTTACAATTGGTTGAAAAATCTTGAACGAGAATTGTGTCTGAAAATAATCTGATTTTATAATGATGAGTTTTGTTAGAAATACTAGGAATTTTGTAGTAAAAAGTAAATTCAACGGATACGAATAGACGATCATTCAATGAACAGTTCTGCGATTGGGCCCATGAACATGCTCATAGCAAAAAACGTGAATGTTTGAAGGTGTTGATAACAAAAAACAAATTTTTGGCGGGACGAAGTTTGCCGGGTTAGCTAGTAAAAAATAAAAAATACAGAAATAGTTTCGGGAGTATAAATTATTCCGAACAACTGTTTCTAGTAAGTTTCCAAACAAATAAAGGGTGTGTCACATCAAATTGCATCACGGAAAAAACGCTGTAGAAATTCGCCCAGTAGACCGATCCTATTGAAAATTTTAGACAGTAAAATAAAAACTATTAAACAACTTTTGGCATTTTCTTTTTATTCATACTTCGAGCCCAAGCCCGTATGCTCGCACCTTCCTCTTTACCCCGTCCATAAGGTTCTGTACAACGTCAGGTTGTAGTTTTTTTTGAACAGAAATCCATTTTCTCTTGAAGTCCGCCTCCGATTTGACAACTTTTGGGTTCTTCCGGAGGGCCTGCTTCATAATCGCCCAATATTTCTCTATTGGGCGAAGCTCCGGCGCGTTGGGCGGGTTCATTTCCTTTGGCACGAAGCTGACCCCGTTGGCTTCGTACCACTCCAACACCTCCTTTGAATAGTGGCACGAAGCGAGATCCGGCCAGAAGATGGTCGGGCCCTCGTGCTGCTTCAATAGTGGTAGTAAGCGCTTCTGTAGGCACTCCTTAAGGTAAACCTGCCCGTTTACCGTGCCGGTCATCACGAAGGGGACGCTCCGCTTTCCGCAAGAGCAGATTGCTTGCCACACCATGTACTTTTCGGCAAACTTGGATAGTTTCTGCTTGCGAATCTCCTCCGGAACGCTGAATTTGTCCTCTGCGGAGAAGAACAACAGTGCCGGGCGAAAGTCCGCTTTGACGTAGGTTTCGTCGTCCATTACCAGGCAATGCGGATTCGTCAGCATTTCGGTGTACAGCTTCCGGGCTCGCGTCTTCCCCACCATGTTTTGCCTTTCGTCACGGTTAGGAGCCTTCTGAACCTTGTATGTACGCAGGCCCTCCCGTTGCTTGGTCCGCTGGACGAATGAACTTGACAAATTCAGCTTATTGGCGACATCCCGGACCGAACTTCTCGGATCACGTCTAAACTGCTTAACTACGCGCTTGTGATATTTTTCACTGACGGAGCATCCATTTTTGCCGTTCTTCACCTTCCGGTCGATGGTTAGGTTCTCGAAGTATCGTTTTAGTACTCTGCTGACCGTGGATTGGACGATTCCCAGCATCTTACCGATGTCCCGATGTGACAACTCCGGATTCTCGAAATGAGTGCGCAGGATTAATTCACGACGCTCTTTTTCGTTCGACGACATTTTTCCAAATTTACGAAAAATTTACAGTGAAGCATGGCCAACGTGATCTATACACTCTTATCTGAATATAAGCGAAAGCTGAAGATATAATTCTTAAAAATTAAATTTCTACAGCGTTTTTTCCGTGATGCAATTTGATGTGACACACCCTTTAGGTACCGTTACATTCGGTAGCATTGGACTTTTTCTCAATGTTTCGTGAATATGTCCTATCTAAATATTTTATGTTTCATATTTTTGAAACTCTGCTCTAGTTGCAACAGAAAAAAGCTCACTTATTAAAATAAATGTTTCTCGTGCAGTTTTTTTTATTAGATTTCAATCTTGATAACAGAATTATTCAATAAAGTTGAATTATTTTGGTCCGGCAAACTTTCGACGCATATCGATACATGGTTGAATTTGTACTGAATGAAAATTTCACAAACGTAAACAATGACGCAGTACATTTAGCTGTTTGAAACATTCCACAGGAAATATGTTTATCGATTCGTGTTGCTTTTACCTGAATTTATTTATTTTTTTCTAATAAAAAGGAACATGTGGAAAATTAATGTACGGATTGTTTTGTATTACAGTTCACAACAATTTCCGTTGTGAAATACGCATACCTTCTATTTTTGGGTGGTCTTCCCACTTGGAATTATTATGGCATTTTTTGAGCTTTTAGCATAACTTTGAACATGTTTCAAGAACAAAATTCAGGAGTATTTCCATTTGGAGATGAAGTAAGTCAAGCATAGAAGCCAACACAACATAAATCATAACAAAATAGCTTATTAGCTAGCTAGCACAGCATAGCAAAATCATTTATCCAAAATTAAAAACAAGGTTTGATTACTGAAATGCCAGATTTTTTATTAAATAAGTTAATATTTACTCATAACATCAAATTATGAACAGTATGTGAACGCCTTGTTGCTGGTATAGTACCGGTCGTTGCCGGGAATGTGGGGCTTTGACAGCGGAAAATAACTCTCGTCATCCAGCACGATCGACGTCCCGCGATAATTCTTCGTCATATACCGGCACTGAGATTACACGGTCGCTATCTGCTCGTTCGTGTTCTCTGAGGACCTAGTCTTCTTCCGACAGACGATGTCCTCCTGCTTGAGGGTCCACAACGCAAAGTAACACAGGGGGAGTATTGTACTCTATAGAAAATTTTAACATGACATTTTTTCAAGACTTTTGATTTAGAAAATAATGTTAACGTCAGATAACATGCAAGGGTGCAAGTTCAAAGTTTTGAAAACGAGAGCGTTGCATTGGAGAAATAAGTTTTTTATACGCTAATACCTCTTTGCCGGTTGAACCAAATCGTTATGACAACCGCTTCTATGGACAGATAGAATATCTACGCGTTATATGCTTGTTACTTATTGCTCCAATACTTATTTCAATAAATCAAAAATGCTTTGAAAGCAAGCTATTGTAATCGCAAAAATCTGTATATAAGGAGAGTATCGAAAAGTAGTCTTAAACTTTCAAACATCAAAATAAACAAACTGAAAACGTGTGTTTACAATAGTGAATTTCATTAAAGAATATTAAGTTTACATAGCAACGAGAAACATTAAAAAATCAAGCTTATTGTTGATTTCTGAAAAAACAAGAAGTGGGTTATATCTGTGATATAACCGCAAGATAGACGTAGGACTACCATTGGCTCGGTAATAATTTATTTGAAATTGCATCTAAATAAATTCTAAATGAATGAATGAATTAATATTTTGAAAGATTGCTGAAATTGTTTCTTGTTAGTGTGTGGTTTTATGAGTGTAAGAATGGAATTGTTATTAACATAAAATTCAACTCTTCCGAGCTTGTTGGTAGTCCCGAAACGAACCGATGGAATTTGAGTGACCATGCAAAAGCAACTGAAGATGTTTGATACGTGATTCATTTTTGTTTTCGTGAGAATAACACGAGATTTTTCATGATCATTCCATGCACAGAATAGAAACTTGCATAAAATTCATTTAGTTTTTATCGTGATGTGGCAATTTTTCATAATTGTTCCATGCAGAATCAGAACAAAATCTGATGCTATTGACGATTTTACGTTAGATTTGCAATTAGATGGCACAGCGAGTAAAATGATAATGTTTTGTTTTTTTGGTCGTTCAAATTTTTTAGAAAAATCAGAATTTATCTTCAAATTTCCCGGTTTCACGTATTCTTTCTCCGATAAAAAGGTTAGAAAATCGTCATTTTATAATGGGGTATGTATATTTTGAAGAATGGCTTGATATAAGTGTTGTAATTTTTTTTTTCAACTAGTTAAACGATGAGTAGCATGTGTTGCACTAAAAATACTGTATCACCCCTTACATTATCAATGATATAATCCAACTTAATATGATATCGATTTCATCACCATTATCCACAGAATTCATAACCTGTATGCGTTATCAAACTCAAAATTTTCGAAGATTATAAATGATTTTGGTCCAATAGCGTGTTAAAATCATCGTAAATATCTTACCATATACTGAAGACATTGGATGGTTGAAATGAATCTAAATAGAAATAAAATGAATAATCACGACCGAATCATGCTTTTCAGTGCGTAGAATAAACAAACATCATCACTTTTGTGGTTCTGAACTCTAATGTAGGTGTCACATGAGCTGATTCAGCTTTGCGTAAATTCGTCAATTGGATTGCATCACGAGAACACCAAGTCGAATGCGTAAATGCGAATATTCCTTCGCTTGGACGCATTCGCACGCAAACAATTTTTCATGGCTGTTCCATGCAAAAGCCGAACAGAAACTGATGCGAGTAAAAGTACTCACGCCTTGCATGTGTCCGCTATAGTTTTCCATACACTAATGCAAGCGAGCAAAAGAAGTCACAGCTTGCATGTATTCGCTATGACGGTTTCTCCAGGTGCCTAGATTTTGCGTCCGTGTTCGGGAACACATTGCGATCACCAATCATCATCAATGAGCTATGATGATTTCAACAGCTTGCTTTCAAAGCAATTTTTAAGCTATTTTTTGGACCAATAAGTAACAATCATATAACTCGTTGACATTTTATCTTTCGGATGAAGTGATTATTATACAGCTCCATTCAGTCGGTAAAGAGGTATGAACGTGCAAAACCTTGCACTCCAGCGTCACTCTCTCGTTTTCGAAACTTTGAACTTACACCCCGGTACAGAAATGAAAGACGTTGTCCTACGTCAAAAAGTTCTACTGTTTGTGTGTAATAACGTGATAAATGTTTAAGACGATACACTCCTAACCAGTCTTCAGAATGCAACTCGGTGCTGATGCGCAACAAGATTTTTGTACCCAGTTGTTGCACACTTGTGCACACATGCGCTCTGGCGAATGAGCACGCTCCGAAACACAGATGAATTGTTTGGTTGCAGCGCCGTTCATACGCAAAGATTTACGCCAAGTGTTAAGCTGAGTTTTACGTTGAAATTTACACCGTGCTTGCGTCGTATTTCTATACTGCGCGCTTGAAACAGGATTGCTCTCTGTTAAGATATTTTTCTTCACACAAGCGTATACGGTTCAAATGGGGGGGCGCTGTTGTTTTTATGCTTTGCTTAGAACGAACGAAGACAAAGCGGGCGCTAGAATTTGATGTGTATGTGTGTGTGTGTATAGACAGTGACGCGCATCACACAAGTGAGAACAAATGTTTATTATCTGAGTTCTGCGCCGGGTACATTTTACTCTGTCGTGCTTATGAATTTTGTGCTCTTCGCACCAAGATAGAATACGAGTTTTCTTTGAGCGCGCGCTGATGAAAATTAAACTCGAGCGCATCGCTGCGTTTGTTTTCTGAAGACTGCTCCTGACAGACATTCCGCGCCAAACCGTTATAGTGGTTCTCAGGTTATCGTAGTTAGTAGTTAGGTTATGAAAATTAGTAGTTTTTAACTTATTTTTCATTTTCAGGTGGTCCAAAATATTTTTTTCCTTCCTTTTTTCAAAAATGGCTTCTTGTCGAAAATTCATAACTTTTGAACTACTGTACCGATTTAGATGATTGACATATAAAATTATCATGTCACTTCGTTCAGTTGAAAAGTGGAAAATCGAGTATCATAGACTATAGATCTGCGATACTCAATCTTTTTCTCATTTGGGGCCATAAACATGTGTTAGTCATGATGTCGCGGGCCGCAAAGAAAAATAAAATAGGGCGATGTTCAAAACACGACCGAACATAGAACAAAGAAATTATTGTCGACGAGCACAAACTTTAAATATTTTTTTTACAGCAATGACAAGGGCTGGTAAATGAACGCTTTCACCCAGTGAGGAGTGCGGACTCACCACGAGGCAATTCGAGTAGATTGTCAAATGATTCTAAGCATCACCATGAACTGTTGATTGCTCGCTCTCTGTAACTGAAATAGTTTTTTCTTTTAGTAAAATTACATCTCCAACGCAGAACGAAACTTTTCAGAAACCAGAATAACAACAGAAAATCCGAACCGAATCTATTGTGTGGTGACGGAGACGAAAGTAATGGTATTGAAACGAATGTTCACCTTCAGTTCCTCCGGACAACATAGCTCTCAACGCTGAAAAATACCTTACGTCACTTCTGACCTGGAAACAAAAATTGAAATCACGAAAATTGGATGCTCGCTTTCCAAATGGTATTTCTTAAGGCCGGGTTTTGTTTTTCAAATTGGCTTTTTTCAAAGCTAGTGGCGAATGAACTGCGGAAGCTAAAAGTCTCTACAATTCAGAGCAACATAATTACACCAATAAATCCAAACACACTCCTTAATTCACAGAAGTTACCTTCAACCGAGAATAAATATAAAACATATTTTAAGAATGCATTGAAATGTCTCTTCAGTCAAAAAGTTCCAGTGGCCCTGAAAAGGACCGATGGGTTTGCGTTATTTTGTAGACGCAGCTGAAGATGGTTGATTCACGATCTATTCTCGAACAATACACGCACTCAGAACAATACACGTAACGCTCTCAGTATGCATCGTGACAATTTCCTCGTACTACACACAGTGCGGCCATTATATATTTGCCCCCCACTACCGTTATCTATTTGATAACGCATAAAATCAACAATTCGTGAAATCTCCACGTATAACGTACGTCCTATTGTGCACTATTGCTTGCTTCTTGGATATTCTAGAAATGCATTCTGTGGCGAAAAAATTGTAGCAAATTAGAAGCTGAGGTTGGATAATATTTAGAGAACTTTAACTGACAGCCAACAACATGCATCGACAAATCTTGACTCAGGTGGAATTTCAAGCAGGCATCCATATTTATGGATTTTAGTGATTTCAATTGTTTGCTTTCGAAGCAATTTTGAATTATTGAAATAAATTTTTGGGTCAAAAGTAACCAACATTACTTATACACCTTTTATTTTTCGAATGAAGTGATTAACATACAACTTTATACAACTGACAAAGTGGTATTAACGCTCGAGGCTTTGCATCCCAAACGTAACGCTCTTGTTTTAGAAATCTAAAACTTACACCTCAGTACATATTCAAATATGATGTGATGTAAAAATACAAAATACAAAAATACAGCACTCTTCATCAGACGGCATGCAAATCGACGCGGCTCCCCCTATCGAACAAAATTGCACCATACTGTACGATATCTCTCATTCATTCTTGACTTCACTTGAATGATGGTGTTTTGAATTATTGAAGCTTAAAAATGCGTCAGTTCATTCGCCACTAGCATTGAAAAAGACCATTTTGGAAAGCTAACCTAAACACTCGACCTTGAGAAAGGTAATTTCGAAATCCTCGCTGCCGTCTCGCTAGATGACTGATGAATTGTGTATACTGTAATTTTAAATCGAGAATAGCTTGTTCATGCTCAATGAATAGAATACGGGGGAGCAACGATTGCAATATTTTCTCTATCCACCTTGCTCGTACTTGCATTTCGAGCGACCGATTTGCGCTCGTGACCCATTCCAAGAACCAAATTTCAAATTTAGTTTTAGGAGAAAATTGAAAACGTAATTTGAATAAGCACTAAATATATCATAAATTCCTTGAAACAAATTTGATTTTTATGCGCCAACCTTTGAGAGAGGTGAGTTTGAAAAACTATATAATTATACAGCCATTCCATGCCAAACCGATATAGTGGTTCTCAGTATTTCGTCAAAAGGGGTAGTTTTGTTGTTTATCGCAAATTATGAGACCTGTTTTTTTATTTTTTTGTTAGGGTGACCTTTTCCATTTTAGGGCTGTCAAAAAAAAACATTTTTTCGCATTTTTGCCACAAATGACTTTTTTCAAAAACTCATAACTTTTGAACTACTAAACCGATTTAGATGATCGACATATCAAATTAAAGCTTATCATCTGATCTTTTTTGAAAAAATACTTTACCTGCAGAAAATTTGAATTCTGCTATCGTTATTATTGATTGTATTCGTTTTTTATTGTTTTCATAGTCTCGGGACCGAAGGCGCCATAGTTTTTTATATTTTTTCTGGAAAGCTGAGGATTTTTCACACAACATATCTTGAAACCAGGGAAGCGTTTTTTTTTCGTTTTCGAGTTATGATTTTTCAAAGTTAGCCGATGGTCCAAAAAACCATTTTTTCCCCAAAATTAAATACTTGTTGGAAGAGCTGTGGGTAGATCTAGGTTTCATTTTGTAATTTATGAGAAACAAGCATTTGATAGACAGGTATTTTGAAGCGTTGTCACGTCACAAAAATAGAGCTTTTTTTTTAATTTATCTGCTGAACCCAAGTTCAAACTATGTTATACTTGGGTTTCTCTGAGCAAACAATGAGGGTCAACAACCTACAAAATTTGGTTGAGATCGGTCTACAAATAGAGGAGCAAAGTATACGATCCATTTCAGCGTGACGTGGTAATATTTTGACTCAACATAAACCTTTTTTTTGCGTTTCCACGTATGAAACACTCAAAATTAAACGATGTTTTAGTGAAATTGCGAAAATTTACTACAAGAATCATCAGTTGGAGAATATTTTATAGATAGATTGGCTTCTTGTTGTCAAATACTTTTGTGACGAAACAACACCTGACTTTCTACTGTTTCGGACTGTTGAACATTAATGTTTGAAACGGAGCTGAAGCCGTTTCAAAACATACAAATGAACTTTCTTCTATGTTTTGTCAATAATAGATGAACGTAGATTCCACAATATAGATTTGATTCTTGTTACGACTTCCGGTTTGCTGGTAATAGTATTGAATGACAATAAAACATGACATGGAAACCCCATACGATTAGGGCATTGGTTGCAGGTGTCTTGCCAGCGGAAATAGAATGTCGTATTCTGATGTCATTTTGAAATCGAGGATGGTAACTTCCGATTCGTTAAAAACGGATCTAAAAGACCGGATATAGAATGACATTCCACAATACGATCGTGAATGGTAGCGTTGGCATATATCCATGGGTACGCGATGAATAATTAAAAAAGAGAATAATGTTTGATAGTGAGCAGATAGGATTCAAGCGAGAGGAAGATAATATTTGAGTGGTAAGAACTTAGCATTAGAGCGACGCTTGTGGAGTTAGACAAAGAAAGAACATAAATAATGCCCCTGTAGTGATCGCCACTCGATGAACTAGGATTGTGCTAGCCATTGGTGCCAAGCACCAGAGTGAACGTGTTAAACAATCTCGATGTAAAAATTGTAGGTCGGTTTAGGACCATCCTGAATTTTCCCAAATAATGACATACCTTGTATTACAGGTAACTGGTAGATTCAATTTATATAGTTTATTTTGATGAACATACCATAAGCAATTACAATTGCCTTTTTTCGCAATTGTTCACAATCTAAAAGGACATTGAACTCATACTCATACAGGTCAAAATATTTCTTCTCTGTTTTTGAAGCGATGAAAACGAAAAATGGCGCTAAAGCGCTAGAATGAAGAGAGCCAGAAAAAAGTCACCATGTTATCAAATTGTCAGCGTTATGACATCTTTCAGTTGACACTACTGAAAACTCGGTAGGAAGTACCGTTCCAGATATACAAAGAGGGGTAGGTTCAGGATCACCGGTCGCGTTAGGACCACATTCACCTATAGGATGGACCTTTGGAAGGGGAAGGGGAGATTTCAGAGGAAAGTGAGAAGTTATCAGAGTAATAAAAACATAAAAAATAGTATATGGTTTGCTACAATACGGTGAAATTCTTATTTAATACAACTTATTGGTTATGTGACGTGACAACGCTTCGTGGAGACTGTGTTTTCGCACAGAGCGCGTTGTCACGTCACAAAATGAATGCCGATTTTTGCAATGTTCTTGCGAGTTTTTTGAAAAACTGAATATACAGGAATCACCGTTCATCTTTTGTTGACAAATCATAGAACAAAGTTTATTTGTATATTTTGAAACGGAACTGAAAATATAACATTAATGTTCAGAAGTCGGAAACCGCAAATAGACAGGTGTTACCACGTCACAAATGTATTTGGCTGGCAACAAGCGAATTGAACTGTAAAATATTCTCCAATTGAAGATTCTTGGAGGAAATGTTCTCTATTTTACTTTGATATCGTTTACTATTTGGAAATCGTGTGATTTATACATAAAAATAAGAAAAAAAAGTCACGTCACGCTGGAATGATACGAGACCCATTCCAGCGTGACGTGACTTTTTTTTTAGCAATAATATTTAAAAACGGAGCCACAGAAACACGATGGGAAAATGTATTCTTCCAATTTTCCTTAATTTCAATCATTTATGGGTTAGGGAACCGTAATGTATAACTTACCAGATAAAATCAGAGAATTTGTAGTGTTATGTTAAAAATTAGATCATAATTTCATATTTATATTCACACATTCCAAATGATTTTTTTAAGTTTTCATGGTTACTACACATACAAAATGGTAACGGGCCAGGCGGGCCAACCAGAAGAGTCCGGTGGGCCCCAGGTTGAGTATAACTGCTGTAGACAATAGACTTCGTTACATGTCCACGAGAAATAAAATTATCGAAGTCATGCTTCCATCCAATCCAATCAAAACACTTTTCCAATTTATAATCCTCCAACAGTTCTCAGCTTGCATTATTACGGACCGCACAAGAATGCCGGCGGCGATATATCATGGGAAATTTTCCAATTTGAATATCATTCCTCAGCGAACGATTCCCTTCGGGACTCCAATTTCCATATCGCTGGGAAAGCGTTGAAAGCTCATCCTGAAATGAAAACCGCAAACACAACAGCCGCCGAGAGGTGCCACGTTTCAGACGCCGCAAAGCCCCCCTTCAGTTCACAGATAATAATGGCTAAATAGAGGCAGTTTTATATTCCACTTGGGATTTCTCTATCTTGATGAAATATTTTCCGCAGAATAATTACACCTTCACCACCTCGCACCCGGCCGCTAACCGAATGCCAAGCCGGGCGGCCGGAGGAAAACAAGTGCGCCATTAAAAATTCTCGAGAGCGACCTCACGCCAACCCCGGAACGGTAGGGGATGGCCAAGGCAATCCATTCGAGTAGGACTGGCTGGAAAAGGGCCAAATTATGCTGGCAATTTTCATAATTAAATATACATACAGTGAGCGTATTCCAACACATGATACAAAACGTGAACATGAAAAGCGACGCTCCCACACGCACTTATGAGTTCTGAACCATGGGGTGTGGGAAACCGCGTTTCTGTAGCGAGCGGGAAAGAGCGGTTCAGAGGATTGGTTGATCCGTGGGGACTTATTTTTTTGTCAATCCACCCTACGCATACACGCACGCATACAAGCACGGGGTAAACTCAGGATCGCTACAAATCGCTTTCTTATTGACATTTGGAGCGCGGACACGACACGCGTGCATTTGTGGGTATTTATTTTTGTGTTTGTTTTTTCGCAGCAATGGCAGCTTGACACAACGGCGGAAACAAACGTCTGTTCGAGAGGGCCGCTTGTTGTTTCCATTATCCCACCCCTACCAATTGCTTGGCTGTTACAATGGAAAACATGGGAAGTCAATTCATGGTTTAATTACAGATCCACACTTTCGCATAATTGGAAAATTAATATCGTTTTGCGCGTGACTCTCGAATTTATTCGGAGCGAAATTTGGGATTAGTGGAACATTTTGTAATTGAATTCCATAAATTCGCGTTACAATAATTAACAGAGAAATCAAATTTGTTACAAATTATAGAAAATTGGATGAAACATGACGTGAATTTGATGCATATTCGCCCAATTATTTGTTGACCTATCATCGGGTGTGAAATTTTAAACTGCTCACACTAGTATATTTTCTTACTTTTAAAAAAGGTCAATTTGAAATTATTTCATAAACAGAATTGTTGAAACCGTCATTATTGATATTATCATACAAAAAATAGTAGAAGATTGAAAACAGCTGGGGTAAGATTGTGGCTTAACATAATACTTTTTGCACAGTAGCTGATAGACCCAGAAGGGACTGATATAGAAAAAAAAAAAAGGTTAACACTCGGATGGGAAAATCATTCGGAAATTAACGAATTGACCAACCTAACAGTACGCTCAAACAAAAACATGTATATCAGCGTATTACTTACAAAATTAGTAAAACATTTAGCATTGGTTTGAAAATAAGATTGTAGTGTTTGTGAACAGATAGATCAAAATTTGAGTATTTCTACTAAAAATGACGTTAGAAAAATAAGAATAATATTTGTATTGATATCAACACAATTTTATTCTATTGATTTTCATTACATGAAACGCTAATAAACATGAAACGCAGGAATAACATTTTATTGAGGAGCTGTTTCGATGATGTTGTCTGGCATCAGTGTCGAAAAAAAGGATGCTTCCACCAACACAAACAAAACCATTGTCGAAAATTGAAAAATGAAAGTTTAACCTTCAGAGCACTAGCTCGAGTTTTCCGACGTATTTCACTAAACAGTGCAACAGCAGATGAAAATTTAATATCTTGTGAGTAATCGATTAGAGTTTCGTTGATATTAATTGATGGGAAGTGTGCGAAAACGATCATTTTCTTCACAGTGTTTTGCAAAATTATTGATTTTCGGGCGAGGGGTGAGGGAGGGAGATGAATGAAATGAGCGCCATTGTGGCAGCCATTTGTGACTAGCTTCCACCTTCACCTTAATTTTAATTTAAACACCTAGCTGAATGTGTAATTCATCAGTTCATTTGTCTCATTCGAGAATCCATAATTTTGAATTCTGGAAATCAGAATTTGAATGTCGTATTTCGAATATCGCATTTTATTTCAGATTTCATAATCAGGCACCGGTTAGCAACGGCAAAACAAACGCATAGTATAAAATTGAATATGTTTGCATATTGATCAGGCCCTGTGTTATTCGTGTGTAGGTTTGATGCTTACTGTGTGTTGCGAGTGATTTTTTCTGCCTGCATGAGGCTGGGATTCCACACAGTTTTTCAAATGAAGCGACACGATGCGAAGAACAATAGTAAAATGAAAAAGATGCAGGAAATAGGATTACGGTGACGAGTGATCGTTTCGAATTGGCGAATGCTGCATTTTAGATTTATATTTAATGAATTTAAGATTTCGGATAGAGATTTTAGTATTTCTTAATCTGTATTCCTATTTTTTATTGAAAAAATACTTTGGGATTCGTATTGAGAAATACTTTTAAATTTATAATATTGAGTTTGATTTCCGTTTGAAAAAATCACTGAGAGTTTAGACTTGGAATCTTAGGTTTGGTTTTCTAATTTCAGTTTTTGAATGTTAGAATCAAGACCTTTATAATTCAGACTTATGCCTTATGTAGCTCTTCGATTAATTAAATAATTAATTCTTCAACTCTTTATGAGGTTTCAAATCACAAATCATATGGTTCAATTGACCGGAATATATGGTCGGTCAATTGGTTACGGAGAGGTTCTCTCGGTTGAAATCTCGGGTTTCCCGCAGGAGGCCCTCCGCCGTCGCGATTAGATTCCTAATCGATTGTTACTAGAGGGGTTTTCTTGGTGACTTCTCAGATTTTCCGAAAATAACTCTCCGTCGTCGCGATTGAAGTTGCGATAAAGAGAGCCTGATTATGAGCGTCACTTCACGGTGAGAGCGAGATGATTTATATGCAAGGTTTTATGCACATCATCTCGTTTTCGCCGTGGAGTGATGTTCGTGATCAGGCGCCGAGTCGATTGGCCTTGGTGGAGTTCTCTCGGTTACCTTCTCGGGTTTCCCAAAGTTATTTTTCTGCGATGAAATTGCGACTTAAAAGATGCGCTAAAAAAATTAAATAACAATAGCTGGTACAATAAATTGTTTAGGCTTTCCTTCTCAGGTTACCTAAAGATAATCTCTGCTGTGCGTTGTGACACATGAAGTTTTTGTTCCGTCAAGTAGTCAATAGCTCGCGTTTACATAATCACATCACTTACCGCAATGAATCCTGATTTTTCTTAATCATTCCCACTAACAACTATCCCTTCCATGATAAACGCTAGTGAATCACGCTATAGAGGCGACCCTTCTGGCCTTCGGGCGGCGAATATCATACTAACATTCCTTCCCTTCCCCCGGTGACTGTAAGGACGTGGCCGGCGTCGTTATTGACCATTTAAAGCTCGAATCATCGATAATTGCACAACGAGAATGATTTGCTAGTCCCAAGCGTCATTATGTGTGTTCTTTGTGCGATTTGGTTGGTTCAGGTCAATCATGGAGAGCAACTACGAATTGTACAGTCTACCCAAGCTAAAGCTAAAACTAAAAATGACGTTAGCAAAATAAAAAAACTAAAAATGACGTATAATGGTATGGCTAAAAGAAATAGATCGTTATTGGCAAGTCACAATGATGCATGGAGAATGTAATATTTACCAGAATGTAACATTTACCCAGATGAAGAAGAAGAGAAATCCAAAAAAAAATCATTATGATATTTTTCCATAAATAGAATTAATTCATTATAACTTGACGCGTGACTTCGCGCGTTGAAAAATGACGCTCTGGTAGAGACCGGCGCTAAACCTTCAGTTGCGAAGAATGAAGAAGTGCCTCATTCCTTCGTGAAAAGTTTCCTGAACTACCTTCGGGAAAACATAGACTATTTCTTGAAGCTTGGGTTTAAATGTACTATCCGCATGTACACAGAACACAGTATAAGCTAATGGTTCCAACAATGAATCACTACAATGCAGTGTAAACTTTTTAAAGCACCTTTTCAAAGGACCTAGAAACTGCCATATTACTAGCCGGTGCATCAAATGCGGTTCAAACCATTTAGTCGATGCATGCGGATTCATGATACCAGTGCTTCCCACACTCCCATTCAACAATCGAATGGCAGCCGGTGCTGCCGAGCAACATCAAGTGTTTGGGTTCCCAATCCCCCGGAAAGCTAGAGACAATCCTATGTATTAGCTGTCGTATCTATCTAGCAGCCTCCTGGATTTTCCAAGAATCAACATCGTTGATTCTGACGATTCTTCGCTTACTTCTCAAAAACCCGCCACTCTGTTGGTGAAAGTAATAGTTATCAAGAGGACCTGAACAGCAGTAATCCTTATATATGAACCGTGAAACTATTCGAATAGCATATTGGCTCCAATCATCTCGACGCAACCACCATTGTGCCGAATCGGTGCTGAAAGTGCATTGATGAGTCAGGTGACGAACTGTTGACATATGTCAGGACCCAGGTTTCGACAACATCTTGACTCTGGAGCTCAAACATTTGTGTTTCAGTTTTTTCAATCATCTGGTACTGATTTCCAACCAATGTTTTCTATTTGGCTTCTTTCCATCGTGCTGAAAGATAGTCGATATCAATTCTATTCCGAAACCTGCGAAGGATCCAACATCTCCTTCTAGTTACCAACCCATCAGTCTTCTCTCAGAATTATTAAAGCTTTTCGAAAAAAGCAATATAACAACCTCTTCTGCTAATCTACTAAAGAAAAAAAAACATTCGAAGGTTTAAGGAAGATTCGATCAAGTATCCCAAAAACCAGACGGAACACGTCTGTTTCCAAAACATCAGACATGGCATTGTGGATATGAAAAAAAATCGATAATTTCTGGAATGATGGCCTGGTCTACAAACTACGTAAAAGATTCAAAAGACGATACTGATTCAAAATAGTCCAAATCGCACTCGAAACTCTGAGGTACCCCGTCTGGCTGGTCTGCTCACTCTAGAGCAATTTTCCTAGCGAGGAATATCGAATTCTATTTATTAGGTAGGTCATAAAATCCCTTAAATTCAAAAAGTAATTACCTGCAAGAGAAAAAGCGTATGAATAGTTAAAAATAACAGATTAAAAAAAAAACATTACAAATAATATATTCCAAAGATTGAGAGCCCTCTAGGCTAAATCAAATAATATGATAAATTAAATGTATTTATATATAGCCAACCCGGGCAAGCATGCTAGACATATCTCTGTGTTCTTCTACGTTATCCCTGGATTGCATGTGGAAGGTAATCCAAGATCCCCACGGTAGTGATCACCTACCAATAATTTTATCGATCGCTAATGAATCAAGCTCTCGTGAGTCAGTCATTATTTCGTATGACCTCACGAAGAATATTGACTCGAGAAAATTTGCGGAAATAATATCTGAAGCAATTCTTTCAATGCATGAACTTCCTACACTCGAAGAGTATAGCTTTATATCGAGTTTGAGTTACGAAAGCGCACTTCAAGCTCAAAAGAAACGTGTACCGGCTACCAGTTTCCAACGTCGTCCTCCATCACTTTGGTGGGACAAGGAGTGCTCAAAGGTCTACCTTGAAAAATCATCTGCTTTAAAAAAATTCAGGAAAACTGGATTAGTGGAATGGTTTCGAAAGTACCAAGCTCTAGAAGCCAAGCTAAAAAGTTTGATTAAAGCAAAAAAACGTGGATATTGGCGGAAGTTCGTCAATGGTTTGTCAAAGGAGACCGCTATGAGCACTCTTTGGAATACGGCAACAAATGACTTCTGTTTTTCTCGATATCAAAAGGGCATTTGATTCAGTTTCCATGGAAATTCTCTCAGAGAAGCTTCATAATCGTGGACTTTAACCAATTCTCAATAATTTCCTGTACAATTTACTGTCAGAAAAGCACATGATTTTCTCTCATGGCAACTCGAAATCTACTCGTTACAGTTTTATGGGCCTACCGCAAGGCTCCTGCCTAAGCCCCCTCTTGTACAGTTTTTACGTCAATGATATGGTTGATTGTCTAACTAGAGACTGCACGCTGAGACAACTTGCAGACGATGGAGTTATTTCCATCACGGGTACTAATCCCGTCGTTCTGCAAAAGTCGTTGCAAGATACCCTGAACAATCTGTTCACGTGGGCCTTCAAGCTGGGTATCGAATTCTCTACGGAGAAAAATGAAATGGTCGTTTTTTCTAGGAAGCACGAACCCGCCCAATTCCAGCTTCACCTATCCGGGAAAACGATCATGCACTCTATGTTTTTGAAATACCTGGGTGTATATTTTGATTATAAATGTACCTGGGGAAGACATATTGCGAATCTGAAACAGAAATGCCAGCAAAGAATCAATTTTCTCCAAACAATTACCGGAACATGGTGGGGCGCCCATCCAGGAGACCTCATTAAGTTGTACAAAACAACGATATTATCAGTGTTGGAATATAGCAGTTTTTGCTTCCGATCAGCTGCCAGGATTCATATTCTCAAGCTGGAGAGGATACGATATCGTTGCTTGCGTATAGCCATGGGGTGTTTGCATTCGACACATACGATGAGTCTCGAAGTCTTGGCATGAGTAACCCTACTTACTCTTCGGTTCACAGAATTATCCTACAGATTTCTCATCCGTTGCAAGATCATGAATCCATTGGTGATCGATAACTTCGAAAATCTACTCCAACAATCAAGTTTTATGTCTTTATACCATGAGTACCTTACCCACGACGTGCACACTTCACCAGGCATCTCCAACCAAGTTTGCTTCCCATACTTTTGCAATTCTTCTGTCATTTTTGATCTGTCCATGCGACAAAAAATCAATGGAATCCCAGATCACCTACGCTCCGATTCTATTCCGCCGATATTTTCGGCACAATATGGGAAAGTTAGATCTGATAAAATGTTCTTTACTGACGGTTCATACATAAACGGGTCCACTGGCTTCGGCATCTTCAATGAAAATTCCAGTGCCTCTTTCAAACTCAAAGATCCTTGTTCCGTATATGTCGCCTAACTGGGTGAGATATACTACGCACTAGGGGCCCATCGACCATCATTTTATTTTTTCTGACAGTCTCAGCTCAATAGAGGCAATCCGCTCAATGAAGGTTGATAAACGCTCATCTTATTTCCTAACATTGGGCTCGCAGCAAACAATCTTTGTGATTGTGGCGATGGCTACCACGACATCGAGCATGTTGTCTGGTCGTGTATCCGGTTCCATGCTGCTCGCTCTCAGCTCTCCAGAGCATTGAGGGCACTAGGCAGACAATCGGTTATCCCCGTCCGGCATATCTTAGGTAGCCGCGATCCTGATCTTCTGCTTCATCTATACTTGTTCCTCAGAAACGCCTCAGAATCAACGTTTAATGATGTTTCCTTCTTTGTGTCCCTGTTTCATATCCCTCCTATCCGATCTATAAACTTTTACTTAGTCGCGCAATACATACACACACTCTTTACAGATACACGGGCCAAAGGTTGTGCAGTCCACTGATCATTCAACAAGAGCCAAAGGCTGTACCGCTCATGACAACTCTACACGAACTGATGATTGCGCCGGCTAGTGACCATTCTATCCTGGATTCCTCGAGGCGAGAAAGACGCACCACGCTAGATATGGGGTACAGACTAGGGGGCGTTGCTGATTAATGGTCAGCTGCATCCCAATAGGAAGTATTCCGTGTCGGGCACACGTACAGAGCATTGAAGGCTGCAATATCCCAATAATGAGAACACTTGTAATACTAACCCCGAGCCAACCGTGAGTAATCGGTTACATATAACTAACATAGTTGTAAGCAAACATTGTCAAAATATTGAACTCCCGGCCCCGTTAGGCTGACGCCATATGAGCCTTAATAAAAATATATATTTTGGATAAAAAAAATATCAATAGTTATCTCTACTACTACTTTCTTTGTTTTCATTCCGTGCTGCTCTCAGCGAATGAAACTGTTTATATGCATACAGCCATTCCATGCCAAACCGATATAGTGGTTCGTGCAAATTTGTAGTTTTATTCATAATCGCAAAATATGAGACCCGATTTTTTTTAAATTTTTTCATTGTGGTGGCCATATCCATTTTAAAGTTGTTCGAAAAATCATTTTCCCCTTTTTTCCAAAATAGTTTTTTTCTAAAATTCATAGATTTTGAACTACTAGACCGGTGAAGATGATCAACATAGCGAATTAAACATAATTTGCTAGTTTTCTTAGAAAAAATATTATAAATCAATATCATCGAAATAGATTCATGTCTCTACGTGTAACATGATAATCTAGGATAGGAAATTATAATGAGCAGTCTTCCGAAAAACACTTACACATGTGTACGCGATGTTCAAATTACATGTTTTTGTTCTAAAGGATGTGTCACATCAAATTGCATCACGGAAAAAACGCTATAGAAATTCGCCCAGTAGACCGATCCTATTGAAAATTTTAGACAGTAAAATAAAAACTATTAAACAACTTTTGGTATTTTCTTTTTATTCATACTTCGAGCCCAAGCCCGTATGCTCGCACCTTCCTCTTTACCCCGTCCATAAGGTTCTCTACAACGTCAGGTTGTAGTTTTTTTTGAACAGAAATCCATTTTCTCTTGAAGTCCGCCTCCGATTTGACAACTTTTGCGTTCTTCCGGAGGGCCTGCTTCATAATCGCCCAATATTTCTCCGGCGCGTTGGGCGGGTTCATTTTCTTTGGCACGAAGGTGACCCCTTTGGCTTCGTACCACTCCAGCACCTCCTTTGAATAGTGGCACGAAGCGAGATCCGGCCAGAAGATGGTCGGGCCCTCGTGCTGCTTCAATAGTGGTAGTAAGCGCTTCTGTAGGCACTCCTTAAGGTAAACCTGCCCGTTTACCGTGCCGGTCATGACGAGGGCGGCGCTCCGCTTTCCGCAAGAGCAGATCGCTTGCCACACCATGTACTTTTTGGCAAACTTGGATAGTTTCTGCTTGCGAATCTCCTCCGGAACTTTGAATTTGTCCTCTGCGGAGAAGAACAACAGACCCGGCAGCTGACGAAAGTCCGCTTTGACGTAGGTTTCGTCGTCCATTACCAGGCAATGCGGCTTCGTCAGCATTTCGGTGTACAGCTTCCGGGCTCGCGTCTTCCCCACCATGTTTTGCCTTTCGTCGCGGTTAGGAACCTTCTAAACTTTGTATGTACGCAGGCCATCCCGCTGCTTGGTCCGCTGGACGAATGAACTTGACAAATTCAGCTTATTGGCGACATCCCGGACCGAACTTCTCGAATCACGTCTAAACTGCTTAACTACGCGCTTGTGATCTTTTTCACTGACTGAGCATCCATTTTTGCCGTTCTTCACCTTCCGGTCGATGGTTAGGTTCTCGAAGTATCGTTTTAGTATTCTGCTGACCGTGGATTGGACAATTCCCATTATCTTACCGATGTCCCGATATCCGGAGTTATCGGATTCTCGAAATGAGTGCGCAGGATTAATTCACGACGCTCTTTTTCGTTCAACGACATTTTTCCAAATTTACGAAACATTGACAGTGAAGCATGGCCAACGTGATCTATACACTCTTATCAGATTATTAGCGAAAGCTGAAGATATAATTCCTAAAAATTAAATTTCTACAGCGTTTTTTCCGTGATGCAATTTGATGTGACACACCCTTTACACGAATATGCTTTTCGCTAGTGTTCAATGTTTATCCCAAGCAATGATACACAAACATAAACATGTGAATAGAAATGACACGCGTGTCAAACACGATGTTTATATTTCAAGCACATCATGTACAAAACATACCATCCGTTGCCGCAGTATTCATTGCTTTTCGTTTCCTTTCATGCACGAAGAAAAATTATTCCCCCTAAAAAATTTTTTTTGTAGAATATTTTCTCACAGAAACTAACCGTATTACGTTCGGATTACAAAAATTGCGTGAACTCAGAGGCTGTAATAACATGCACATTTTGCAAGTTGATTAAATAATCCTTACTTTTTTTCTCGTGAAAAAAAAACATTCTCTGGATAGAAAGAAGCTTTCTATGAGAATTTTTTATTCGTGCATGTTGCCAATTGAAATCTGGGGAACCGACTGCACAACGGGGCGACGTGATACAAATGTTGGTCAAATAAATAAATAAATACCCAAAAATATGTTTCAGATTCAAGTTTTCAGGAAAATTTACACCTGTTCTTGGTATTTTTATGTGGGTAACTAAACATCCCGCCACGCTCTATTCAATGTTATTACTTGTTCGAATAGCTAATAATAGCAGATGTTACATAAATTCAATTTATGAATTGATGCCCGCACTAAATAATTAAATCAATAATTTGCGACAAGAAACAAAACTACCAGCTTTCACGAAAATCTGAGAATCACTATATCGGTTTGGCATGGAATGGCTGAATATTCGAATATTAACCCGATGTGGTCGTATTAAATTCAGAGCAATGATACATATTTTAGTCTGTGGTTGAACTTACAAATTTACAGTTTCTTGGTTTCAAAAAGTTTGAAAAATCTATACAGATTATTCTGTAGCCTGGTAGTAACCCTTTTGTTTATGCTGAGTACCGTTATATTTTATTCAAAGAAGCACCGTTTTGATTAGTGAATAGTTTCACACGACATTCAATTTCTTTTAGAAAAAGTGTAAACTGATACATTGTTGATAATAAAATTAATATAGTTCCTTGCTGTGGTGGCTGAGAGCAGACATACGACCACAAAGAGTTAAAATGCATCGCCACAATAGTCTGTTCGCGGATCGTTCGAGAACGGATCGTCCGTTTCGAGCTGTCTATTTTGTTGTATTAGTCCAATTGAAATTCGCGTTGATGCATTCAGTTTCGTTTTCCGTTGGTTTGAATCGAAAAAACAAAAGAGAAGCTATTCATTCACCCTCCATATATATTTTCTATTGTTTTATCCGCACAGAGCGCAGGAACCATGTCATCCGGGGTCACAGAGTTTCGAACATATCTCATTTCCTTTCGGCATCTTTTATAGTTAGGCTGACCAAACGCACCGTTTTTAACGGGACAGTTCCGTTTTTTCGATAATTTTTTATTGTCCCGTTTTTTTATCAATCAGTACCGTATTATGAATGGAAAAAAGTGGATGGGTTTGAGCCTAGGGGCACGGACGGGATCTGGACATAGGACTGTGATTGTGTGTAGTAATTGCGATTGGATTGATTTGTTTCATTGATCAAAATCTGTATTTGTTTCTCTTTAGATACATCAAATGGAAGCCCTAAAAGAACTGTTTCTTATATGAACTTGTGTCCTTTAAACGGATTAGATGAGATTACGTGATAAAACCCGGAACCACATTCTGTTCGGAAATGTTCTATATTTGCATTTTTACATAACCAAACAAACATAACCAAAACCAAACAAACATAACCAAAAATTACATAAATTTTCAGTAGCAAGACCTATACGATAAGAACGTGATTTGAGCACGAATTGATTGCACAACATACAATACAATAAGTGATGCCTATAAATGCCTATTATCGGTAAACGGAGAATAATTCATTATACGCATCAACATTGAGTGCTAACGCCCGAATTCAGCCAAAAAGATTGCTCGTTGCGTCGGGGAGAAAAGCGAGTGGTTAGTGCAAATGAAAGAAAACATACCCATTTTAATTGTCAAATTGTTAACTTTTTTTTTTATTATATTCACTTCTCATGTTTTATGCAAAAAAATTGCTGGATAAATTTCCTGTCGAATGGTATAGAACACAACGTATGTCGCAATAACGATTTTGAGTAATATGCGTTTGAAAACTCTTAATGAATCGTTACATTTTTCGTAGCGTTACCCCTATACAGAAATCAAAGACATAGTCCTACGTCAAAAGAAAAAAATATGTCCTCTTGTACTACGCGATTTGTTCGAAAACACGTGCCGCAAATTATGGTTGCTACGTTGCTGAAGTTGTTTTTATTGACGTAGGACTACGTCTAACCGGAAGATATAGGGGGTGAAATGGAAATCTAGGCACTGAACAAGTAGGAAAAAATGCAAGATTTGGAACGCTTATAACTCGAGCATTTCTCAATAGATCGCAAAGGTTTTTGCATCAATTGATAGGAAATATATCTACGCATCTATCATAACGAATAACATTTCATTTTTCATGAGATAAATAATTGAATAATTGTGAAATATCAAGCATTGTCAAAATGCCCTATGTGCCCATTTTTGATTGGTCCATTTTGTGCTCCTCAAATCGTACCGACCAAAACGGGCAGCCAGAGCAGCAGCGAAATAGAATGAAGCACGATTGGAAAGGAAAAAGAAAAAAATGAACGAAACATTGGTCGCAGTCTCACACATGCGTAATTCTCGAGCCAGCCAGTCAGCTTAAAAATTCCCGCTCCGCTGCCGTAACGATCATTCTCATCCAAACCGTACACCACATCGGTTCGCATCACAACACATCAACAAACCAACCCAAGCAGCCATGTCTGGACATGGTAAAGGAGGAAAAGTGAAGGGAAAGGCAAAATCCCGCTCGAACCGTGTTGATCTGGAGTTCCCCGCAAGGGTAGCTAGGCCGAGCGCGTTAGTACCAGTGCACCAGTCCACCTAGCCGGCGTTATATAGTTTCGGCCGCCGAAGTGATCGAGTTAGCTGGCAAAGCTGCTCGCGACAATAAGAAGAACCGCATTCAGAACAAAACACATCAAGACAACAGGCAGTTGCAGCGAGTGGCGAGCGGCAAACGCAATCGCAAAACGGCATCAGGTAGCAGAAGAAAAAAGTTTGTTCTTTATACAAACTGCTTTGGTGGCAAATCCAGAACAAGGCGGCATCGAGGGCGTTCGAAATGCTTTTTTTTCAAAACCACGAGTTTTCTAAATTGGAACCATTCCATAAATCAAGGCGCTTTTCAGGGCCATTAAACCTTCCAAAAAAGAGTTTAGGAAATACAGTTCAATGCTTTCTAAAACATTATCCAAAATAATAATAAAACACAAATAGATTTTTTCATCATTTGTTTGCCAGGATCTGATGAGTATGTGAATTTGGCAGTTGTTCTGAGCTTATTGATAGTTGGGGACTTTCCTGATTATTCAATTTTCACCAATTCTTAAATTGTTTCCAGATTGAAGGTACAGTAATTTACAATTAGTTCGACATTTAGCTAATTGGACGGACATGTAATGCGACTTATTTAGTAGGACATTTTTGTAAACGTGCCATTGAATGTAATTTACTGTAAAATATGTCACAAGCTGGATGGGAAGAAATTTTCCAACTGTGAAAGCTGTGGCGAGTGGCAAATGCAATCGCTAAACGGAAAGGTTTAGTCGAACAAGATGGGGATATTGAGTGATAACAAAACAATAAACTCTTTAGATTGAAGATAATTTTGTGATCCTGAAAAGGACCCTTTTTAGCCTGCATGTGAATCCAACGAGCGAACAAAAGGTAATGAATGTATTTTTTTGCCATCGCTCCCTTTTAACGCTCATTCGTTCGTCTCGTTGGACTCGCCCCTCTGGCTGAGTCTGCCGATTTGTCTCTATCCTGTGAGTGTGTACCGCTAGAGTATAAAACACGCGGACCCCAAAAAAATATCTTATTTTCTTTCAAACCGTAAACCCGTGTGGTTGTACGGCATCGGCATCGTGGACGTAACAAAGGAGGACAAGTTAAGGGAAAGGCAAAGTCCCACTCGAATCGTGCAGGTGTGCAGTTTCCCGTAGGTGTATCCGCCAATTGCTCCGCAAGGATAACTAGGCCGAACGGATTGGTGCCGGAGCACCAGTATACCTAACAGCGATTATAGAGTTCAAGCCGTCGGAGTGCTCGAGTTGGCTTGCAAAGCTGCTCACGACAATCAGATACCCCGCATCAAGAACAGAGAAGCTTCGGTTCGGCGCTCATCAAGGCAACAATTAGTTTCAGTGAGTGGCAAAATGTTTCTCCGGCACGTCGCATTAAATGTAATGTAATTAATTTACAACATGTCACAAGCTGGATGGGAAGAAATTTTCCAACTGTGAAAGCTGTGGCGAGTGGCAAACGCAATAACTAAACAGGAAGGTTTAACCGAACAAGATGGGGATATCGAGTGATAACAAAAACACAACACCAAAGGTTCTTTTCAGAACCATCAACATATTCATAAAGAGTAAACAGTAAACTAATCCATTTTTCAGGTAGATAGGTAGGTATTCACGTAGGAGAAGAAAATAAAACAATATATTTAAAATATATATTTAACAAAAGCTGTCCCCTTTGTATAGTCCTACGTCACTCCGGTTATGTCCCCGACATTACCCACCCGTCTTTTTATGATCAAATTATTAGAATTCTTCAACGTTAGGTGAGGGAAGAATTTTCGATTAGCGTGGGTGCAAACTGTTCTTAAAACTTTTTTAATATTGAACTCAATTTTTGAGTAAGATTTTTTAAC
Organism: Toxorhynchites rutilus septentrionalis; assembly: GCF_029784135.1. Classification (NCBI taxonomy): domain Eukaryota; kingdom Metazoa; phylum Arthropoda; class Insecta; order Diptera; family Culicidae; genus Toxorhynchites; species Toxorhynchites rutilus. The sequence continues at coordinate 42,402,623 of NC_073745.1, forward strand.
GTTGTATTTAAAATGTTATATATAAATAGTTAATTGATTTCCCAACAGTTTCGAGTAATGTTTTTTTTCGAAAAAGACTCCAAGACTCCAATACTGTCCGAGGCTCGACCGCGTTGTTAACGTAGGACTATAAAAATATTGCCGGCGAGGACAACGGATGCGAAACTAATTTTCAACTTCAGTTTTGGCCGAAAAACACACGATTTATACCGGTTCTGTCTGAAGCTTCGAAAATTTCTTCCAAATTCGAGAAGTTAAAAGTGTTGCCTACCGTAGTTTGAGCCTCTTCTTCTGCATCCCTAGCATGATCGTATTTGGAGTGCAAAGCAACAGCGATAGCACTGAGACTCCTCTCGACAAAATTCCCAATACAGCACATGCGAGAGCCGGTTGCCAAAAGCAACACCTCACTATGACGCCACTTTTAACACGGAAATTGAATGATCGATCGGAAAAAGTCACCAATAAGTCCCCGGACTCACAAAAACTCTTTTTGACAAAATAGTTATAATAATCAATTCGCTTTTTATTATGTTGAATATTATTTTAGAATGCACCGAAAATTTTCAAATAATTCAAATCAAGTTTGAGGGTCTTTAAAAGGACCGATGGATTTGTAGAAACAGGTGAAGATGATTGATTGATGATTCATTTTTGCCTTCGCGAGAGATATATGCAAGAGATTTGTTTCCTTATAGTAATGCAGCAATGTAGGGAAGATGGGGGTAAGACGGACATGTTAAGCAAAACTTCAATTGTATCATTGGAAACTCATGTTTTCAAAAATTTAAAAGCAGTTTCTTACAGTTCAATATACTGGTTTTAGAAATAACTGGCCAAATATTTTATAAAAATGTGATTCTTCATGTTTTTCACTGAAAATAAAACAAGCCGAAAAGTAGAACATTTTTATCGGTGCGGGTATAATGGACATGTAGTGGGGGGGATATGGACAGGTTCATAATATATGAAGCGTAGAAGTTTATCGCTCGCGAAGGGAATAATTTCGCTCTCTCTCAGTGTTTGTGCGTCCAGTAACTGAAATAGAACAAAAAGAGAAAGCAATATAAAAAATAGTTCAATATTCTTCCCTTCACTTTCCATCATACATTGGATGTGATTATGGAAGTGACTGTCCATTCAACCCCCCCAGTGCAATTATTTTAATACCATCAGCGAATTCAGTTTTGCAATTAAACCACCCAAAATGATTAATATCGAAGCCGCAAAAGTTACATCCACACGCGGAATCATGTTCGATTATCGGTTTTTGTTTCTCTATTCCTCTTTTGATCAGTATTCATTGTCATATGATGGTTGAAATATTATAGAAAAGCATGAAGAAGGGTTTCCCATCAACAGAAATTTGAAATTCATAATGCAACTCAACCACAAATACAAATCAACCACCTGTCCATTATACCCCCACTGTCCGTCTTACCCGCGGCTCCCCTACTATTCATTGCGAACTCTGCGGTGCTGCGGTGAAAGTGATGCTGGTTTACGTTTCATAATGTCAAACTGGTAGTAAAATTGTAAATGTTAATAGTTCTTTCGGCGTGGTTATGATTAGATTGTAAGAAATTTTATTCTGAACATTTTTATATATAACATATTACTGTTTTTTCTCTTTCAGTTGTGTAGAAGATGTCAGTATTAGGAATGGCTGATCCAATGAAGCATGTTCGGAAGAATACTCGAGAGAAAGCTACAAAATGCATAGTTCCTGCATGCAAAAATTACACTGGAATGCCCGAAAATAAGATTTTCTTCCGTGTTCCACCCACTAATTGTACGGTGTGTCAAAAATGGACCCGTTTTGTACACCTTTCGGGAAATCGAACAGAAAGGATTTGCAGTGATCATTTCTGCGATGCGGATTTTATTAAATGTAAGTAAATGATTCGATTTGGATTAAAACATGCACCGCAAGAAATTTGTATTCAACAGATACCCGACTGAAACTGAAGAATCATGTAGTTCCTTCTGTGAAGCTTACGTCTTGTAACCACGAAGTGAAACTTGGGAGAGTATGCTGTGTAGCCGGTTGTCATACTAGAAGACGAAGGTGTTTGGAAACATTTCCAGTTGATAAGGTATTGTTCAAAGGTTGGAAACGCGCGCTTGGGATAACAGTCTCTTCAAGTACGGTGGGCTGGATGATTTGCCACCATCACTTCATGAAAACTGACTTTAAAAAAAGTATATTTATCACATTTCATAAGTAGCAAATAAGACATTAATGATGGTGTATTTTGACAGCAACTTCAACGTACCTCGAACCAAATACAGTTTCATCTAAGAAGAATAAACCATTGATACGGATCCAAAAAAGACGTTTCCTCGCAGGAGAGAGACCTGAACACTTACAATATCACATTGTAATTGTGTAGTAGGCCATTCACTAAGTAATCGATTATGTTATGTGGCAGGTTGCCGGTCAAGGATAACGGCAAGGATTACTTTGCATAAGTTTCCTCCGCGGTCTGACAGCCGCTTCAAGATTTGGATCAGTTATTTACGGTGTTCCGACGAAAAATTCAAAAGTTTGTAGATTGAATTTTGCCAAAACATGCTACGTACCAGATAATTTGTATCGATTGGAATTCTCAATTGAAAAAATTAATTTGAATCAAATGAATTTTTAGGAGGTAAACATCTTAAGAACGTTGTGCCTACTTTGAGATTGCCCTATATAGTCGATCATGCAAATGAATTATATTTTTCTTCTCCGAAGAAATCAATTGATGACGCAGAACCCACTTTGCTAGAAGCGCCGGATGAAACGAAGATTGAAGTCAATGAATCGTCACCAATTACATGTTTAACTTCTCCCGCCAATATTAACGAAGCACTGGATGAATTTTGAATGACACCCGTGGTTCGGCTAATGTTCAGAATCAAATGATCAAAGTGGAATCATCAATTTTTAATTATCAAAACACAGACGACCGAATTGGCTGTTCGGAATGTCTTTTTTAAGACCTCCTTTTGACGGACAAAAAAGTTAATACATGGACCGGATTGCCGTCACTAACTTTACTTGAGGAAATTTGTTTTGTCGTGAGAAGGTTGAAGAGTGCTGGGGAACAACGAAAATTCTCTATGCCTACAATAGATCGAGTGATTTTCACACTGACAAAGATCATACAAAACATTTCTTTCGAGGCAATTGGAAGTTTATTCAGGATATCAGGTGTAACGGCTTCGAAATACTTATGGTAGACAGTTCATACACTGGCCCACTAAAGAAGAGATAAAGGAGAATGTACCAATGTGCTCCAGAGAGCACTTTCCTAATGCAACAGTAGTACTTGATTGCACAGAGGTGCCGGTAGCCTCTCTAAATTGTTTAAACTGCAGGATATCATCTTATTCTAACTACAAATGTTGACGAACGGTCAAGTTTTTAGTGGGAGTAACACCGGCTGGTTTCATATCCTTCGCAAGCAAGGCATATACCGGAAAAACTTCCGATAAATTTTTTTTCAACAGCGAAAGGTTAGTAGATCGGTTGATGCCACATGTGGATGAAATCATGGTCGACAAGGGAGTGTCTATAGAAACAGTGTTCAGCGAAATGCATTAAACTTCATATGCCGCCATTCATGAGAGGTGGGAGGCTATCTCCATTAGAAGCAAGCAGAAACGAAGCAATCGCACGAGCCCGTATACACGTTGAACGAGTCATCCAGCGTATCAAACTGTTTGGTATTCTGCGTGATACTATTACCACTAATATTCTGGCATTTATCGATGATATAATGGTTATCATTTGTGGTATTGTGAACCTAACCCCACCTGTACTGAAAGATGATAAATTTTAAAATAAATGTTACTAGCTTCCATTTCATTTCAACGTTGTTATTTCTGAAAATAAAAAGTAATTGTATTTTCAACAATATTTTAGTTACGAAAATAAGTGCATTCATTCCGTCAACCCCAAGAGAGAGCGACACATCTAAATCTCCATCTACAACCAACCATCCAAAAGCATTGATTTTCCATCGAACCACATCTTATTAAAGGAAATCTTTCCATCTATTCAGTGGGCGCTAATTTCCAACCACAAAGTGAAGGGCTTGAATTACAAGGGGCAGGAGTATTAACGGAACGGTTTACAGTTTCAATAGAATGAAATACTACTTGCACATATTTAATATTTATTTATTCAAGATAACAACTTTTTGATCACTTTATCAAAATACAAGCTTTTTAAGTTTTTAATCACATTTTCAACAAACGTATGATCGAAGGGGACTTCAATTTCAGGAAAATCGTCGTCTTTTTTCGAATAAATGACTAAATCTGCGATTCTACAATTCAAGATCCACATGTTCAATTGAACCTGGCAATAATATTGATGATTTTGACATAGTGTAAAAATGTTGCCTTGCTGCTTGATATATTTCCTAACATTCGGTGTGCCAAGGATCTCATCCAGTGACATGTCCGGGGTTCCTGGACATTTTATTTCAAGCACCACATTCCCAAGAGCATCTATTCCATCCGGTGATTCCTTTTTCTTTTGTAACAGTTAAACGCCAAAAATTCAGTTTCTTTGCCATACCTAGTGGATGTGACGTTTAAAGACCGCATGCTCCTGATTACTGATTTATTTTCTTATCCCAGTTTGGCGATTTGTTTTTCATGTACGTGAACAACGAGTAGCAGTTGCTGGCAGTTATTCTAACTGATCGTTCCATTTTCCATTCATTCGTATTTTGTTTCTTTGTGGCAAAAACTATAGCGATGGATTTATCCAAGTTGATCTCTACGTGCTCCTTGAAATATTCTGCTTCCAATTGTGACCCAAACTGAACAGGTTCTGTTTGAAAGTAACATGTTTTTCTCGTCATGCATTCAGACACTTCTTTTGTCGAGCAATAGCTATCGGGTTCGCATTCACTATCAAGTTGCAGGTCCCCTGTTCGGATGCAGTTTTAGAGGATTCATGAATTTTCCACTTATATATTTTGCTAAGGTGGATCCACTGGCAACTTTCAAACATCAAATGGTCTATACCACTAAGAATTCTTTTATAAGAATCTGCCTGTTATTTCTGTGTATCGTCACTTCCACTATACACTTCTCTCGGATTCTTGACGCAACATAAATCTGCTACACGTTTGGCTCCCCATGTTTTGTTTTTTTGGGTTTTAGATATTCCCCAAGCCTGTATCATATATGTGCAGGACAAGTACTCCAACTTCCGATATCTGAAAATATTTAATTGAAACTATGCTTCAGTTGCTGTGATGTTTGTGTATATATTATGCGTACCGTTCCATATGTAGCAGGCATGTAATAATATATTTGGTAAATTAACATCTAGTAGCGCATAAAATAACAAAATGTGCGTGTCATGCGTAAATAAAGCAGCACTCTCATCAGACGGCATGAAGGCCGATCCGGTGCTCCTATCGGCCCTTGGTGTTGATCTAGATCTGTCGGTTTTTTAATAACTTTTTCCCCATTCTAATATATTAGAAGTTATAATTTCATATTTATTGATAATGAAATAGAATATTTTGCAGCGTTATTTCTGGACCAATCTTCGCGGTTAAACGCAGAGATATATACCCTACATCGAAAGCTAAAAAAACAGCCTGAAACTTGACTCGAGATTGATCGGGATGTATTCTATTTCCAGTAATAATATTCTTTCGTCATTCGCATCTTGCCTTCAAATTTTCCCCCGTATACTTGGTGGATTTAAGCAGCTTTATTAAATCGCAGCTTTTCTTTAAAACTTCTTCGATTCTCCTGCCAATTGTGTAAGTCGTTATCATCGCTTCAACTTCTTCGGCGACAATCCCAAGGAATCAAAGAAGCAAACGAACTCCACAAGTTTCTAAACAAAGCAAATCTAATTCTCAGTTGAGCACTGCTCGCTTTCGCCCCTCACCGAAGGGAGAGTGGGGCTCAAAACGAATCATTGTGAAGTTTCCCAGATGAATGGTATTTATTAAAAGTTAGACTCTACCAGCGACGCCTATATAATTTTCCTACCAACTGTGCGCAACATTTTGCCACTCGAACTGAAAATGTTCGCAGCAAGTTTTCCCCCAGCGCTTATTTTTTTTTTTGCTTGTTGGTGAATGTTCGTCGTTGTCGTCAGCTTGATTTGCTACTCGCGAACTGATGGCGTATATATGTTGGTATGTGCTTGGCAGACACTGTACTGTTCTCGTAAACTTTCCCTGCTTGTTGGGAACAAAACGCTTCCGAAGTGCCATAATTACTTTGCTGAATAATTTTCCCTAAAACAATACTTGTTTCAACGATGTATCCAGGCGCACGCGAGAACTTTGCTGTTGGAACTAGCTGTTCTGCGGGACAAACTTTTCTCGAAGGCTCGTCATTATTCCCCGTCCCAACCGGCCCAACTTACGGAAGGAAGGAAAGAGATTTTCCCTTTGAGGGAGCACACACGACATATATCATTTTTTGCCAGCGCCGCTGTCAACCAGCAGTTGGAAGCAACCCTAAATTCAATTGAAAATCTACGCCAGCGCGCCATCAGTGAAAAATTGGTCGCTCCGTGTGGGTAATCGTACGTGTTTCCTTTTTTTTTGCATAATCGCATTGCATACATATATGATGGAGTGTGTTTTCCATGCATCGGAGTCATTGCATAACTGTAGTTTTGATTCCAGATAACGATTCCTAATAGTTTCACTGCCGAGAGACATTCACGTTTCCCGTGAATATTTAGGGAACACGTGAGTTCAAAAACAAACAATGTTCCAATATTTAGCTAACATAATTTGTAACGTTTCTGTTACTTGAGAAATGTAATTTTTTCAGTAACACATACTTGATTACAAACTTTCCCACTATTTACTCGCGTTATCACCTCACTGCACCGGCGATTAACACACCAACACCACTTAATGGCATACTTTTCACTCCTCCAATGAATCCATTGAAAAGAAGTTCATAGTAGGATGAGTGTGAAGCAAAGGCCGGCACATGTGCTTACAGCAACAAATAAACAAAAGATGCATCGTGTGGATCGTGGCCTATGAAGCTAACCCGAAGCGTGATGCTTTGCGTAGCGTATCTGCTGCTGCTGCTGCTACTGCCGAGTATGCGAAATATGAAACACGAGGAGATAAAGCTCACACACGATCATTGGTTTACCTATAGGGTAAGTGGACATCATTAAAACCACAATTCACTTGACGATTGCGGGTTGAGCACTCGACTAGTGTGACTACGTCAATACAGTACTACCCCGATTATCCGCGAGCAGATGATCCATGGTTCTTGCTCACTGGTTTTAGTAACGGCTTTCACACTATCCGACCACTGATATGCACGACCTTATAGATGGATGGTTCAATGATTTCTGTACTCATAAAACATAGTTTTCACGCTGAGATTTTTTTTTTCGTGTTTGCACTTCGTTTGTTGTCATTTATTTATTGCGTTATTCGCGACTTTTGTTATCCGAAGTATTGGGCTGGGGAAAAAGAAATATCGTATATTGTCAATATATAGCAACACTTAAACATATCTTGTGTTGTACTTATCGCATCGGGTCATACTATACGGCTATTCGAAAACGATAATCTGTGCTACAAGTGTTGTCTCAAGTTATAGCGCATCAAAGATGGAGTCCACCAAGCAAGAAATTTGCCATATTTTACGTTGTTACTACCTGTGAGGTAAAACTGCAACGAAGGCGGCCGAAAAAATTCGTGTAGTTTATGGACCCGATACTGTAACGATTCGCACAGCACAGCGTTGATCGATTTCATTCTAGTGTACAGGGTGTCGAAGATACACCCCGTACTGGTAGGCCAATCGTCGTGGAAACCGATAAAATCGTTGAAATTCTAAATGGCAACAAATTTGCGAACAAAACGGCGCATATTTGAGTTAAATTGGATAATTTTAAGTATGTTCAATAAAGTGTCAAATTTAGATCAGAAATACGACATTTCTTTTTCCCCAATCCCCGGTTTATGCTTCATGTACAATTATGGACTCGCGATATGCAGTTGCCTAATATTCGCCCGGGAATAATTCATTGCGTACGATAATTTTACTGAAGAGTTCATATTTCTGATGATGTGTATTTCGGTCATCCACATGGGACATTGCTCCGTGCGTCAGTATCAATGTTCACATTTTGTGATTTCAAGTTATATACTTTTTGGAACAAAACATTGAATAATTGTGAAATATCAAACTGAACGAAAATCCATCGTTCTGACCGGTTAATGCTCCTCTAGGTTTACAGTATAAATCTCATAATATACGGCGAGCACAATTCACTGTGCAGCAGTTATTCTGTGCAGAATATTATTCATTGTGATATATGCGTAGAAATATTTGCTATCAAATGATTCCAACATCTTTGTGATCTTTTAAGTGGTGCTCGAGTTATAAGTATTCGACATTTTTCATTTCTCCCTACATGTTCAGTGTTTAGATTCTCATTTTATCCAACCATATAGTCCTGTTAGATGTAGTTCTACGTCAAAAAAGCTACGACATGAATATATTATTTTGGGACATAAAATAAGATTGAAATTATTATTATGTGTTGCTGTATATCGCAGTTTCAATAGTTTTTCGACTAAGAACCACGTATTTTTGGAAAGGTGCTATTTTCATAAAAAACGCGTTTTTCATGAAATACTACCTGACCCGACGAACTTCGTCTCGCTCAAAATAATTTTTCGATATGAATTCTTTCGAACATAAACGTTTTCTTATTAAGCGGACGCTCGTAGGTTCAATTGCAGAACTAGCCATTGACTGATTCTCTAATTGACCTCTTGATTCACTTGCAAATAACATGTTTCTCCGTTGCATGAAATACATGTTTGAAAGAGCAAAGTAAATTTTTATTCATAATTTTTATTTTAAATGCGTAAAGCGCACCTGAGAATTTATTGCCATTTTCGCTTCCCACCAACGAAGTACAAAGCTTAATCCAGCAAACGTAAACTGTCTCTCAAAGCTTTTCAAAGATTTCAAAATTTTAACCATAACATAACACAAGTATCGCACCAAACTGCACCTTGTGGTCACGTTTGGCGCGATACTTATGGGCTGCGGTGGACAGCATCTTAGTGACTTCGATCAAATCGGAAAGTTCCTCGTCAATATCATCCGAACCAAGGATATTGAACAAAACCAAAGCCATACAGCACTCGGGCCGGACGTTAGGCGAGGCGGCGGTATCATGTGCGACCGCCAACAGAAACGGCTTCAGCATCTTGATCAGCTCCTAAACACTAAACCTACCACGAGGGATCAAATGACTCATTTTAATCTTTTAGTCAAAATTTTCTTGCAAATTACATTGTCACACCATCATTCGCACACACTACTTTTCCTAAAACATACATCGAATGTTTTTTTCAGTTTTTACACCTCTCTTGTTATTCATTTTACTGAGAAATATATGTAATCTGCCCTAACTACCGCAACGAATCATATGACTCGTGCAAACATTCGTATGATATCAGAATGATTTGTATGTGTGGTTGTGATACAAAACCATTGCATTACACATTTTTTGCTATTGCTTTATTTATTTTGTTCCATTTATGAATGAATAGTTAATGATCAGAATTAATTGCATTGCTGACTATCCAAGCTACAGTGCTATTTTGCGTTTCAAAAATTGTAATTTCAATATTTTGCTAATAATTGTTATCGCCAAATCACGAAATATACAAGAGAAATATGATATGCCACGTTTCTCAACAAAACTATATAAATCGAGTCATTGTTCACTAACTATTTATGAAAGGTCACTTGACCCGCTGTGCTCGGAATAGGTATACATGAAACATTGGTAGGTTTAGTGTTAATATCGTCGACTTCCTCGAACTGAATTACCAACAGCGGAATGATGCGTGCATCCCACGCTTGTTCTAAATTATCCCAAGGCAAAAAAAAAATTATCCCAAGGCATGTCAAGAAAATTTCCAACCCGGGAAGATCCTTGACCGATCGGGAATTGAACCCAGTGTCTTGAAGTTTCCACTAGATGTGGATTCTTACTTACTCTGAGATCTGCCACAGCACCGAAAAAACCTCGTTATAACCATCTGCTAATACGATAGCTTATGAGTATTCCGTCGGGGCTATCCCACGTTCGAATCCGGTTTCCACTGTAGACCCTATAAACTTTCATTGTATGTCGGTTTTCGCCAATATCCAAAATCTAGGTTATTTATGTCTACTAAAAAGCGCGCGTGGCTCAAACGTTTGTAGGCTACTCATGTATATATCTTTTTTAAATCTAATTTAAAAGCAAAAATAATGCAAAAAATCCATCATCATCAGTACGAACATAGTAGCTTATGTACACGCAAATAATTCATAACACAGATTTCACATGTACGATACACAACTTTTTGAACTCAGCCATTGTTGCCGCTTGCTTAATCTTTCTGGGCATCGAATTAAAGAAATGTACTCCTTTATATAATAGTGAGTTTTGCGACCTACTAAATAAAAAGTTCGGTGTTCTTGCATCATTCACATTTCTTGTATTATATCTACGCAAATCACTTCCTCGTTCTATTCGATCACACAAGTATCGAAGCAACATATCATTCAAAATTTTATAGATGAACACCATTGTCAAGTAATAAATTCTTTTCTTAACAGATAACCACTGTAGCGCGCCCAACATTAAATTAGAGGAAGTGTATCTATGGCATCTTAATATTAACCGCATAATCTTATTTTGTAATCGCTGCAATCTCAATACTTGTGTGCTATTTGCAAGGAACAAGATGGATGAACAGAAGTCTATGTGAGGTGAAACGAGTGATTTATACAACCTGATTTTACTAGTTATAGTTAATTCATTCTTCAATCAGCATATGATGCCATACTTTTTAGCAATCTTTTTGATGACATTCTCAATGTGACACTTGAAGGCTATTTTGTCATCAATTACTACTCCTAGATATTTGATTTCTGTAACCCGTTCAATTGTCTCATCATCAATTTCAAAATGACTATCGAATCTGGAGTTTGATGAAGAAATGAGCATGTATTAGGTCTTACTAACATTCAATTTCAATTGATTTCAACCACAGAGCGAAGAAGATCTTCGTTTAAATGTGCCACGGTTTCATCTAACTCCTTAGATGCGATGAACAGAACATCATCCGCGAACAAATTAACATCACAAAAACGTAAGACTCGCCGCATATCATTGATATATAAAATGAATAAAATGGGCCCTAACACGCTCCCCTGTGGTACACCAAGTGTGTTACCTATAGGAGCATAATAAAATCGTTGAAACGAGTCCTTTGAGTTCGATCACACAAATAGCTTTCAAACCATTTGTGTGATGTCCCTAAAATTCCATTGTGCTTCAATTTTTGTAACAATAAGGCCCTAGAAATTGTTTCAAAGGCGCGTTTCAAATCCAATAGCACCGCAAAAATAGTTTCTTTAGCCTCGATATTCTCTTTCGACTTTGCTAACACCAAATTCAGAGCTGTCTCACAAGAGTGTCTCTCTCGATATCCCGACTGTTCTGGTATCAGCAAGTTATTGTTGTTAATAAATTTCATCAGCTGGCCTTTTACTGCAAGTTCTAGTTTTTTTTCTGTTGTGTGCAAGATGATAATAGGACGGTACTCTTCGGCTTTATCCGTCCCATTAACTTTGGGGATAGGAATCACGAAAGATTCCTTCCAAAATTTAGGCACGTGCCCAGTTTGCAATGATTCATTTATCAGACTCAGCAACTCGTGTCCAATAACATGAAAGCAATCTTGAATCACTTTTGCGTTCACATCGATACCAGCCGATTTCTGCAAGGAAAAACAAATATCTTTCAACTCTGCAAATCTGATGGGTAGAAAACATTCTAATCTACAATTGTTATTCATCGGCTGTATTATTTCGTGAGGTGCACTGACCAATTCAATACTTTGATTAATCAGTTGAACACTGTTCACAAAATAACTGTTGAGTTTTTCCGCTATTATTTGTTCTGAATGTTCTTCTGAACCATCGAAAGTTATGGACCGCGATAAGTTACTCTTAGTGTTAAGCAAACTTTTCAAAATTTTCCATAACTCCTTGCTGTTATTCTGGTGTTGATCGATTTTCCTCTGAATATATTCACATCTAGTATTTTTCAAGGCTTGTGAATACATGTTCCGCAATGCAGTGTACCTATTCCAGTCGTTTTTTAAATTGCTTCTCCGAAACTTTACGTACTGTTCATCTCGTTTACGCTTGAGACGCAAAAGTGATAAAGAGTACCAGCTGTTCGAATTCTTCAAATTGATTTGTTTTTCAAAAACGAAGCTATTCGTTCACACGTTCAATACATTAGTGAGAGCTGTCAAATCCAAATTATCAGTTATCGCAGTAAAATCCAGGTTTCTCGCGACTAGATGAGACAGTACTTCTTTCGAATATTTGTCCCAGCACTTTATTTTAATTTTATGAAATAAAAAGAATGACATACTCAGTTGAACAATTTAGATGGAAAATACATATTACACCGATTTTCAACGATTTGAAAATTAATGAATAAAAATTACAATACAAAAGATCTGGCATCTCTTTTGGCAGTTTTATTTGCCACTTGCCACTCTTCAATTATAAACATTGGCAAACAATGCCAAACATTAAAATACAAAAAATTTGACTGAAATATTTCACGTACGTCAGTACATTGATCGACAAATTGGTCTAAAAAAGTTTAAGCAAACAAGTACTAAATATTTGCTCGTCGAGTTTTGTGTCCAAAATATTTGATCAGCACACGTTGATCAAATATTATCTGTCAAAAATAGTCAAATAATTGGCTTCGGTCAAACAGTGTGCGAGCACCCTTATGTTATCGAGTGAAATATATTAACCTCTGGTACGGATATGGGACTGTTGGCAATATGTACACAACATTTGTTCATTCTACTAATGGTTGCATTAACGAAGGTATTTGGTAGTTTGCTACCGAGGATTTTTCTAAGAGTGAAATCGGGAAATTTTAGATCATTCTAAAAAAATCAAACAAATACCATATAAAAAAACAAAACTAATCTAAATTTGTCAATACCATAAATAATATTAAATCTTGTTGCTCAAAATATTTAATCGTCTTTTGTCACTTATTGCGCCGTTTACCCCATCAACGCAATTGGCGAACGATTTGACAAGCGTAAGCAGTTTTGTGCTTCCTCGGCTGCATGCCTGTGCTGTGGCGCAAGAGTTTCTGGCCGACGATCGGCCCGTTGTTTGGCGCGCTAAAAGAACGCCTCAGAGTTCGGGCGTGTTTTAGTGTGTGCGTTTCGGTTTCGATTTCCATCTGCCTGCTGCGCGAGAGCCGGCCGCTTCAAATCCAACTGCTAAGTGCAGTGTCGAGGCGGAAAAAAAGTCCGTTTACGAACAAGTACGTGTTTTTGAAACTCTTGCGCCTCGTCGCAAAACGCCGGACGGATATTCTTACGGAAATCTGTGTTGTCAGTTATCTGCGTAGAGTGCGTGACAACGGATGATTAGTGAACATTATTGTTATTGACGAAGCGTAAATCGTGGTGGAAAAGTTCTATTGAGAATCGCACAAGTTTGACCTTGCGCAAGTGACAATAGGAAACGAATTAGAACGAGTTTTTCAAGATGGCGCCTCCGGTACCGGCTGCGACGTTTCCCGTAGCGATGGCATTTTCGAGGGCGGATTTCAATAGTGTTTCAACAACGGTCAGTAGTGGGTGCCCTACCGGCAAAGGATACCACTTCAACGAGGACACGCTTAGGTTGATTGACTGCGTAAAAGCCCGGCCGGCTCTTTGGCACCGCAAGCATTTGCGACAGCGCGTACAAGTTGCGCATCGTGGTTGGGAAGAAATTCGCCAAGCGTTCAAGGCCACCGATGGTGAGTGAGCGCCTGAGGGGGAGCGCCTTTTATTACGACACGTTTTTTTGTGACGCGCATTTGTATGCTATGATTTTTTTCTCACACATTGTAATATTTATTACTACTATTCATTGCGTTGTTTCATTCCTTCGCCCTCGTGAGCTGCTACAAATGATTTGAGTGTCTGGTCCACGCGTTGGCCCATGCGTAAAAAATTCCCACGCAAAGTAGATTTAGAAAAAGCGTTCTTTGAAAAACAGCTTATTTTTGTTTTAACTAATCTTTAGTTGGTTAATTATCGTTCCAGTAAAATCACTCAAGGTCCGATGGAAGACAATCCGGGACAGCTTTCGGCGCGAAGTCAAACGCCTCGAGGACGGAGAAATCAGTTCCTCCAGCTGGCCACTGTTTGACCGAATGTCGTTTCTGATTGGACATTTCCGAACCGCCCGATACTACAAGCGTGGGTCACTGTCGTCAGATCCGGGCAAGGCCGGGGACGAATCGTGGAAGTATAAACAGGACTCGCTGAGTGAGGAAGATCACTCGGTTGCTGCGATGATCGACAGCGATGGTGACGTGATTGGGTCGGAATATGGAGCATTACATGGCAGCGGATTTAGCGGTGGGTCGTTGATCGCCGACAGTGATCCTGAGGATTTGACCGCTTTCGAGCCATTGCCGGTTGCTGTGGTGGACGACAATAGTCAGCACGAAGCTGCACACGATCCTGACCTGATGGAAGTACCTCCACTCATTTATGGTGAAGTTACCTTCAAGAATAAACTTCGAGCGAGGACGAGAGCAGAACCGAAACCTGAACCAAAACCAGAAATCAGCTGTGAGTCGGATTCGGACTATAGTTTTTTAATGAGTTTGCATCCGTTTATGAAAAAATTGTCTGGAAAGAAAAATTTATCTGTGAGAATCAAAATACAGCAATTAATTGCTGAAGCAATGGAAGAGGAATAATTGGTTTAGGTGTTAATCTGCTGGTATTTAAAAATAATTTTAATTGATGAATTTAAACTAATGAACTCAAAAAATACTGTTAAAAAATCGTTGAATAAAGGCTGATTTTTTTTTTTGGAATGGGTTGATTTTATCCTTTTTTGTTAAATAAAAACATCGGAATCCGAAATGAATCTATAATCATGTAAATACATTGATTTGTTTTGGCAGACTTATCTCACTTCTTAACTAGGCGAACCTAGCCAGAATTTTCACCTGCCCCCGGGCTTCTGAATGCCAAAGGGGGACTAGGCTCTGCGGAATGCACGTATCTGCATGCTCGTGCTGTTTTAGTCCTGACCGAGGAATTGTCGGACAATCGCGCAGGTGCTAAGGATGACCGACTTTTGGATGCCGGCCAATTCCTTTTCCATGTTCAACACCTTGAGCGCTTCCAGAAGTGTCTTCGGGACAATTCCAGTTCCAGAGAGAACGACTGGAACAATTCTTGGGACCTCCCTTAGCCCCCACAGTTCCTTGAAATCCACGGCCAATGGTCGGTACTTGCAGATTTTGCGACCGTGGGTCTCCTCCAGATTCTGGTTCAGTGGAATAGCGACATCGATGATGGTGACTTTGCGGTCGCTCTTGTCGTAAACCATTATATCTGGCCGGTTGTGGTGGATCGAGAGGTCGGTCAGAACAGTGCGATCCCAGTACAGCTTGAAACGGTCATTTTCCAGGACAGGTGCAGGCAGGTACCGGTAGTTTGGTACGTTGTCTTCCAGTAGAGCACATTGGAGCGCCAGTTGACGATGAACAATACGGGCCACGTTGTTGTGGCGCTCGGTGTAGGCTGCGTTGGCCAAAACGGGACAGCCTCCCATAATGTGCTCTATGTTTTCACCTGGTTGATGGCACATCCGGCAAATGTCATCAACGTCTTGATGCCAGACGTACCGCCTGCAGTTTCTCGTCGGCATTATCCTGTCCTGGATGGCTATCATGTCGGCTTCTACTACTGAAGAGAGTTCACCACGCGTTAGCCACAGATTAGATGCGGCCTTGTCGACGTGTGGCCGGTCCAGTTGATGGGGGTGGGCACCATGCACTGCCTTCTGCTTCCAAGCTGCAATCTTCTCCTCCACTGTCTGCAGATTGCAGTTGAGTTGGTACTCCGCTTGCGCCAAGTGCAGAGCGCTGTATCCTCTGTCGGCGGCGCAGACAGCCCGGTATAGCGCGTTTTGGTTGGCGCGTTCTGCGAAGTACTCGCGCAGTTGTCGTACCTGGGCAACACACAGTGCAGATATGTCGACTATTCCAAGTCCCCCTTCTTTGCGTGGTAGTGAAACTCTCTCCAGTGCCGATTGAGGATGGTGCATTCCGGCCTCTTTAAATGCTTTCCTCATCCTCCTCTCAAGGTCCTCTAGGTCAGTTTTGCTCCATTTGACTACACCAAAACTGAAGGTCAGCAGGGGAACCGCGAATGTGTTGATCGCGCGTACCTTGTTCCCCGCGTTGAGGAAAGTCCTCAGGACACAGTTCACTCGACTCAAGAACTTGTCTCGCAGCTCCGTCTTGATGTCGGAGTGGCGAATCCCGGTGAGCTGTCGGAATCCAAGATATTTATAGGATTCGCCACGAACCATGTCTCTTATGAACTCGCCGTCATAGACCTCGTAACCTCCGGATTCGGTAAGCTGCCCTTTCAGCAGATGGACACAGCGGCACTTGTCGAGGCCGAACTCCATGCAGATGTCCCTGCTTATGTCTTCGACAACCCGGATAGCTACACCTAGACGCTGACGTGAATCAGCGTAGACCTTGAGATCATCCATGTAGAAGGTATGGGTCACTTCTTCGTGAGCGCCGTCGCCATACCTTATTTTATAGCCATGACCGTTTCTATTGAGCGTCCGACTGAGGGGGTTCAGTGCCAGACAAAACCAAAGCGGGTTGAAAGAGTCGCCTTGGAATATCCCCCTCTTTATCTGCAGCGTTCTATACTGCAACACATTTTCCCCATCACTGAGGTGCAGAGACGTGCTCCACTGCCTCATCGCATGCTGCAGGAACCTAACGACGACGGGATCAATCTTGTAGAGCTCCAATACCCGGACGAGAAACGAGTGAGGTATGGAGTCATAAGCCTTCCTGTAATCGATGTAGGCCATACTTAGGTTCCGCTGGTTATATACCGCCTGGCCGACTATGGCTGCGTCGATGATGGCCTGGTCTTTGCAGCCATGCGTATTTTTCCTGCATCCTTTCTGCTCTTCTGCGATGATGTGATGCTGTTCGCAGTGAGCAGAAACTTTGGCGGTAATTATGCTGCTCAGTATTTTGTACAGACTCGATAGGCACGTTATCGGTCTGTACTTTGATGGGTTCAATGTGTTGCTGTCTTTCGGGAGGAGGAAGGTGACGCCACGGGTGGCGAATTCAGGAAGGTTGTGTGGGTCACGTAGCACCTTGTTGAAGCACTCAGCTATCTTTGGATGTGCGACGGTCAGCTTCTTGTGCCAAAAGTTCTGGACACCATCGGGGCCCGGTGCTGCCCAGTTCCTCAGGTACCGCGAGGCTTCGCGGACATCGTTCTCTCCGACGATGATAGCTGGCATCTCTCCAATTTCACCACAACTCTCCTCCTCCCGTCTTAACCACATTTGCCCGTCGCGATGTTCTACTGGGGTCTCCCAAATACCAGCCCAGAAGTTCGTCACATCGCTAATATCTGGCAAACCTTCGCGGTAGTCGGGCTTCTCGTCGCTAATGTGGTCGTAGAACGCTTTCTCGTTATCTCTGAACATCCGATTTTGTTCCTGGCGCTTTGCAGAGTCAGAGTAACGTTTCAGCCGTTTTGTAAGGACGCTCAGTTGCTGTACCAGTGTGTCGAGTTTTTCCGTCAGCTGGTGAGCTCCCAGCTGGCGAAGTTCAGTAGGCCGCACGATCACAGCAACTTGGCGACATAAGTACGCCATCAGTCTTCCAATTGCGGCGCGCTTGTTTAGGATCCGTTGCTCCAATCTCCTTCGCCATGGAGGCTCATGCCTTTCACGGAGATGTTGGAGCAGTCCGCCTCTTGGCCTAATACGGTATCCTAAACTTTTGGCGGTCGCCACAGCAGCACAGTAAACTTTCAGTTGCAGCTCCTCCATGTTCTCAGCATCAACCAAGTGCAGCGGAAGAACGTGCTCGTTCATGAGCTTTACTGCACTTGTCAGCCTGCGGGAATGCTGCAACTTCGGGATCCTGGGGCGCGACAATGGGTCTGTGTCGCGGAACTGTGAGATCGCCTCGTCGTAGTGGAAGACCAGATCGCGTAGTAGTTGTTGATCTGGCTGTGGGTCTTCCGGCTCAGGGGGTTGTTGTACTGTGGCCTCCACTGGTGCTGATTCGCGTGCCCCACTCGCGAATGAATTGCTCAGCCGTACTGAACTTCGTCTCGACACATCGCTTGCTCTGTTGTTCCTGGTGCTTATTTCTCTCTGCACCTGCTGCTTGATCTCGTCGATTTGCGTTTGGGAGAGCATGTTATTGCGTACTATCGCTCTACGCCTCGCGTTCATCGCGTTCTGATCAAGCCTCCCGACGAACTCTGGATACGCTTCCTCGAACATTGTTAGTATTCGAGGGCGACCGCTCATGTCCGTCTCCAAAGCAGTGCAGATGTAATAGGCGCGGATCACGAATTCATTCATTTCGTGTGTCCACATGATCCGGCACCTAGTGGTACCCACAAGTGTGGACGACTGTCGTCTGGCAGTCGCAACACGTCTCGTATGCGCAGCGTTTCTTGGGTGATGTCGATGGCTGCTGTTTCCGTGTGGCGGTAGCTCTTCGGGTTGAACCCGGCTGGTGGCCCGCTCTTGCACATCGCCCTCCAGCCGCTGGCCGCTCGCTCTTACACCCGTTCCAGGACCAGCTCCAGTTCGGGGACCCTCCTCGGGTGATCGCATTCTAATTAATCTTCGTGATCGTAGCTCCATGTTATTGGGTGTATCTCCTTTGCCCGGGAGACAGCGGGTTGGCAAGGCCTCCATGACCCGGGAGGCCTTCCCCGGGAGAGATATAGCGCTCTGACTCGCTCGCACCCCCTCACTTAGCCACTTTCGACACCCGTTCTCGGAGCCAAGACCAGGTGTGTGTTTCCAGTTCACGCCCGATCTAAAAATGTCGTCATATGATCTTCGTGGAGGCGTGAGATAGGAACATTTGAGACCAACAGGCAGGCTCCTACCCTATGTTGATCCCCATTTGAGAACCAAATGTTTTTTTTTTTTTTTTTTTTTTTTTTTTTCCTCCTCTCACCCCCATCTCTAAGAAACTCATACTCGAGCTTCCTAGAGTTGGTCTCCTTTTTTTTTGTTTCACAGGACGCTACAACACTTAGAGGTAATTGTACAATACATAACAATTAGTACCTGTTGGATCCCAGTGAAATGATATTCTTTTAAGGGATCCAAAAAGAGTGCACAATTAAACTAATTATTAAGATCAGACTACTGTATGTCTACAATTATGTCTGTCTGTCAGTCTGTCTACATAAAAAATTGAAATATCTATATTAAAAAAGAGTTAATTTTCGTCTTCAGGAGCAATCGCAGCTTTGCCCTGAATAAGTCTATACTGGTTATCGACCTGATATGCGAAGGTAAACTGTTGAATAGCGACGGTCCATTAAAAAGAAAACGCTGTTGACCAATGCTAGATGTTGCTCGAGTTCGTAATAAGTGTTGTGCTTGTCGTGTAACGTAATGATGACTCGCGGTGGGGATTGTCATGTTATGGTGTATGTTGTTATTGTGTAATATGTTATGTATAAGTTTCAAAGACTGAAGTTCCCGCAATCCAATAAGAGGCAAGATACTGTGAGTCTCATTTTGATACAGGTCTAGAGTTGAGTACAAACTCGGTAGCCTATAAATTATTTTAAGACACCTGTTCTGCAATGTTTGTATTTTTTTAAGTCTTGTTTTGCATGCATAGCCCCAAACCAGTAGCCCGTATTGGAGTTGAGAATGGATGCAATGGATGTTTTTGAATAGGGAGAAAATGCATTTAACAGAAATTCAGGTGTTCTATATTGATAACATCCAAATATTCATTCACATAAAAAGTTGCCGCTGGTATTCTGATGTGGACCATTCGAACCGGGTCCACTTTGTCAAAACCAGTTTCGTTGTTCTACCTGTAATGCACACGGTATGAATAGGCGTTTTATCGTGCGAAAAACTATGGATGGAAACTATTGGCTTAGTAATCAATTGTATTTCATTAATAAGCAATAATCCCACCTCGGATGTTCCTCATTGGGTACGATATCGCCGCTGCGCAGCGCTATATTTTGTATGTATTGATCAAATTATTGATTAAACTAGTGAATGAATGAAAATATTTACGAATTCAATTGCAAACAAATCCCAATTTAAATCAATTCATGCATTATGGTAGTAGTTATCGCAACAAATAGTTATCAACATTTTGTCTAATCATCAAACGGCATGCGTAGAAGTTTAGTGAGTTGGCGACATGAAGAGATATCTTTCGATGCAGTCTTGAATAATCGAGCCAAAGCGTTGCGTTTGTACCCGCTTCTGTAGACCGTGATAGCAAAACGAATTCCGGAGTGTAAAAATGCTTGGGGGTATAAAAGTATTGCCGACTTGAATGTGTCTGCAATGCCGATTTTCCCAACTTCTTGGTTTCGGAATCTGTATTGGGAAAACACATTCCGGTTTGCAAAAATGCAAGCGAGTACAAAAGTACCCGTAGTTTGCATCTATTTTGCAATGCCAATTCCTCAAGCTCCATGTTTTTGAAATCTGTGTTAGAGCCCCGGAGACTACAGACTTTTGTCGGCCGATAGATTGGTCGGACGACTTAATCAGTATGGGGTGATGTGCATATGCGCACACTTCACCGATTCAGTACCGACCGTGCTTTTTTTTATAATCACTAGAACTGATTTCTCTTGATCCATATAATGTTGATAATGTCGAATTAGTAGTCGGGAGAGTATAGCAGATTTCGATAACGACACAGTTTTCTCCCCGCTTTAAATCCCAAACATTTTTGAAATGTTCCGAATGGAATGTTTTCATGATTAACTGTATTATATTAGTTAAATCATTTAATTCGATATCCATATGCGGGAGTGGCATGAAAAAAATGGGTGGGTAATATCTCTGACATAACCGCAAGGTTGACGTGGGACTACCGTTGTCTTAGTAAGCGTTTGTATTGTATTGATTAAATTATCGATTGAATGAAACAATTAGGGGGTCTCCGTAGCCACATTGGTTGCGCGTTCGCTTAGTGAGCGATCGATCGTGAGTTCATAACTCAGGGCCCTCATTGACCATCTTTGTGTTGTTACAGAATAACTACGTCCACGCAACAATCAACAGCGATGGAGATCGATCCACGGTCGAAATAAGATCGATTCATCCATACAACTGCTCTGCTCTGTCAGACACATCGGGCTACTGTGTTCTATAAATGACTCAACAATGATCAATCAACTGTCTCCGCTGTCCGGTGGTCCAACTGGATAATGGAAGAACAGAAAGAATAACTCTTACGCCTAAATGGCTACTGTGTGAATGTACCATATGTAATGGTATAGAAGGAATACTGGCGAATGGCAACTTTGTAATGTGCTAATTATAGATATGATAACCATGTGACATGTACACGATTAAAATTCGGCTCTGTTACAGCTAAAATGCTAATGAGCCTTAAATAAATAAATGGGATAAAAAAAAAGAATGAAACAATTTTCGAATTCAATTGAATTCAACATATTTGCTCAGTTGCCATGTAAGATCAATTCATGCATTGTAATAGATTATGTTCTTCGTTACAAGTAAATTTGATAACTGTCCTTTTTCGTTTGAAATAATACCTAGGACTACCAAAATATGTGAACGAAAGAATTGCATCATCTTAGGGAAACACATTTCGGTGGGAACAAAAATATCCCCTACTTGCATGTATACTTGCCAAGCGGATTCACGCAGGTACATTGATTTTGAAGTCTGGGGAAACCGTAAATCGGGCCAATCAAAACTTGGTAGTTAGGGCGTTTAGATAACGTTTGACATTTTACAGTTATTCAATTGTTTATCTCATGAAAGATAACATTTTATTAATTGAGGGGCTTAGAATGAAAGGGGTGTAAGTGATTTGATCGATTTCTCTACATCGACTCTCTCTTTTGGTCATAACTTAGCTGCAAATACATTCCGTACTGTATTTGGCAATGTGGAAGATAGGTCAGAACCTCATCTATCGGACTCTATAGCAAACTTAAATTGGAACGTTTTTGCAGTTGAGTTATTAACTAAAGAAAAAGTTGATGAAGAGAAATCGATCAAGTCACATACACCCCTTGCTTTCTGAGCCCCTCAATTGTGATAGCCGCATGGAAATATTTCCTATCAATTGTTGCAAACATTTTTCCGATCCATTAAGAAATGTTCGAGTTATAAGCATTCGAAATCTTTAATTTTTTCCTGCATGTTCTGTGTTTAGGTTTTCATTTCACCCCCATATACTCCGGTTAGAAGTAGCCCCACGTCAAAACAATAATCTGGAATTCATCGTAGACGCACATCGTTCATACGACACTCTCCATGCTCTTCTTCAATAGCACTATCGTTCACAACGTTCGCCTTCTCATCGTAGTATTATTTGCATTATTTTTAGTATTACTTGGTTGAGATTTCTATGAATGTATCCTTAGTGAAATGCTTGGATGGAAGTGCAAAGAAATTCATAGAAAAAAAGGTATGTTAGGGTCAAGACTGTGTCTTCTATGTATTTAAACGACATCAAGCAATGATTTTCATTAAAATTTCTACAATTTGAATTTGTTTCCGAGTCTGTCAATCTGATAGAGAGTAAATTGCTCCACGTTTGTTCTGCGACAAGGGAAGGTTGCCAGATTTACATAGAACGAATGAATTTAGGACGAACGGATTTAAGGATGCAATAGTCGATTCCAATCGAATCGTAAATTTCAATAGAGTTTCAAATCTATCAGACTCCGGAATATGAATGATAGTTCGATTCGGCTACCAGATGCATGGTTCATAGCCTATGCGGTATTCTGAAACTTTTATCGCCTTGCAGATGGGAAATGTATAAATCGTTTTTCTAAAGATTTCACCAACAACACGATCTCAAGCGTAGGCATCCAATATGTCAACAAATAAACACTAATAATGGTGGACTAAAATAGAATACGGGACTGTGCCAATGGATACGTTTGCTGCTTCTGTCCTGATATGAGAGTATGTTTAACACATATCACGTTGCATCTAGAGTAACAGATGTATACATTGTCCGTTCTGCGGTTTAAATCGTTAGTAGCAATTACGATTCGGCAGCTACCCAGCTAACAACCAGGCTGTGGCGGCGGCGATGGTATTTATCATCATTCGCATTAAAATATTTTCGCGCAAATGAAAAGTTTCAGTCAAAGCCTCAATAAAACAAACCGGGAAGAGGAATAATCAAAAGAAAGTGAGAAGGTGTTATCCTATGATTCTCCGGTAATATCCACGACATTACCAACCCGTCCTTTGCTTCTTCACGGTAAAAAAAAATTAGTGGATTATATCTATCATACAACCGCAAGGTTGGCGCTGGACTACCGTTGTCGTAGTGAGCATCTGTACTGTATTGATTACATTAACGATTGAATGAAACAATTTTCGAATTCAATTGAAT
The DNA here is from genome assembly GCF_029784135.1 of Toxorhynchites rutilus septentrionalis. Taxonomy (NCBI): domain Eukaryota; kingdom Metazoa; phylum Arthropoda; class Insecta; order Diptera; family Culicidae; genus Toxorhynchites; species Toxorhynchites rutilus. Next base: position 42,426,174 of record NC_073745.1, read on the forward strand.
TCAACATATTTGCTTTGTAAGTAAAAACAGGAAGTGGGTTATATCTATGGTATAACCGCAAGGGTGACGTAGGACTATCGTTGATTTAGAGATCATTTGTATGAAGTTGAATCTGAATTCAGTCTGAATGAATGAATATTTGGAGAACTGCGAAAACGAGAGCGTTACGTTGGAGGCACAAGGTTTTATGCATCCAATATTGGATATAGAAATATCCTACTGATGGGGAAGAATAATCTTCAGAAGCTATCCTGTTGATTGCGATTGATTGAAAAATCACAAAACCTAATGTATTTGGTCACAGTGTTACATGGATAGAAAACATTAAAATAAACTCTTTCATATGAATGTAATTTTAAATTCCCAGAGGAACTGGCAGATTATTTTCAGTAACGATTAGATATTTCTACATTTTCCTCGATACTGGAAGCCCACCAGTGGTTAATGCTAACTCGATAACCATCTGTTAATAGCACTTGATTGAAACATATTTGGTCACATGGTTACATGGATAGAAAACATTCAAATAAACTCTTTCACATGAATGTATTTTTAAATTCCTAGAGGAACTGGCAGATTATTTTCCGGATCTTTCTCGATCCAAACGGAAAGAATTCCGTGCGTGTATGTGTGTGTGTGTAGCGGCTGCTTCGAGATCTTCCTGGGGAACCGTTTGTAGCATCACTCTCCTCCTGATGGATTCCCTTCTGGCCTAAGGTGCACAAACAGGCTCTTGGTGACACCGTTCATCCGCGCTTTCATGATAAATGAAGAGCTTCACCACAACAGCGACAACATGCTCCAATCGCTGTTTAATTAGAACTGAGTGGATTTCCGAGCGGCGCTCGCTTATATACCGATTGGTGATTTCAATAGCCTATTTTGAAAGCAAATTTAAGACTATTGAAACAAGTTTTTGGATCAGAAAGTAACAAGTATAGAACGCGTAGACATTTTATCTTTCGAATGAAGTGTTTATCATACCATTTCGTTCAGTTGTTTAGGAGCTATTAACACTCAAAATCTCGGTCTCCGGCGTAACGCTTTCGTTTTCGAAACTTTGATTTTACACCCCGATATAGAAATGAAAGACGTAGTCCTACGTCAAAAAATCGATAAATTAGGTTCTTCGTAACAAGTAAATTCGATGACCGTACTTTTGCGTTTGATGTGATGGCTAGCGCTATCAAATATGTGAACGAAAGAATTGTCAAATGGTCATTGTATTTTACATTTTCCTCTGAAATTATTGCATCTCTCATGTTCAGGTAGTTCTCAAACCGCGAGAGTTCATTCACCTCTAGTATCTATAATGTCGATTTTCCCAGGCTTCTCAGTTTAGAAGTACGTTTTAGAGAAACATGTCCCGGGCTGCACAAAGTCAAGCGAATACAACAGTACTCGCAGCTTGCATATATTTGCAAAGCGTATTCCTCCAGGCACATTGATTTTGAAGTCCGTGTTAGGGAAAAACAGCTCCGTGGGAATAAAAATATCCCATACTTGCATGTATAATTCCAAATAACTGTGTCCTACTAGTCAAATTCTTTCATTGAATACCCATATTTATGGGGTTTCGAGAAAATATGTAATCCGTCAAAATTCACAAACATACAAACAGCTAAATAAAACCGCTGAAAAAGTAGCATGGGAAACATATATTTCTTCCAATCAAATCCCTTCTTACTAACAATAGAATAAGGTGAAATGTAAATACATATTACATATAAGATAGGCATAAGAATTGAGTGTGATGGATGTGAGTGTGAACATTGCCAACATATCCTTATATCCCTTCCTTTTCCTGAAGAAAATATGTCACCCTTCTAAAGTCGAGTAGACCGCGAGTAATCGGTTTTCTACATCACTAACATTAGAATAAAGGAAAAATGTTAATATATACTCGTAACAATACAGTGAGGAGTTTGGTTCCTTTAAACTTATGTAACTGAGCCTGTAAAAATAAACGATTGAAAAAAATATATATTTCTTCCGCACTGCCGCAGGACACGGTTCGTCAGAACGAGCGTACGATCCACGGTTATTTACCAATTAGTCGGCTCTTAAAAGAAACACGTTTCTTTTATGAACCGAAGTTCGTTTTTGAACTGTGGTTTTCAAATGAACGCCTCTTAAATGAACCACGGTTCGAAAAAGACCCACAGTTCTTTTATGAGCCGTTCATTTAAAAGCCGTTCATTTGAGAGCCGCGGCTCATTTTCAAACAACCGTAGATACGTACGCTCTTTCTGACGAACCGGCCCAAATGAGCGGCTCGTGTGCGCTCGCCCATCTCTAGCTGGAACACATCCTACGGAATTGAAACGAGTTATTGGAGAGCGGGAGGGTCGGGTTTGTTACTTCTGTTTCTCATTGGATCAAAAGGACATAGAGGTGGGGATAAAACGAACATGTTAAGAAGAATTTCAATTGTATCTTTGGAAACTCATGTTTCCCAAAACATTGATGCAGTTTCTTGCAATTCGACATACTGTTTTTCTACCTAATTGGCAAAATATTTTATAGAAAAGGGGTTTTCAATATTTTTTACTGAAATTAAAACACACTGAAAAGTACTACATTTTTTTTCGATGCGGGTAATATGGACATATAGTGGGGGTAATATGAACAGGTTTGTAATATATGAAGCGTAGAGGTTTATCGATCACGAAAGGAATGATTTTAATCAACCAAGGTCTGAACTCATCACGAATGTCCGTTAAATGATTAAAAAAACGAATTAAACCACCTAGAAGTGATATCGTGCTTTTCAGCAGTACAAACGGAAATACCCTCAACTATTTTGCTTTTGGTTCCAGTCAGCTTCTAAACAGTCCACATTTGGCGATTTGATTTTCGTTTATGAACGCATTCCTTAGGAATAGAATAAACATAATTTTCACAGTCTATCTCATTCCCACTGGCAACTGTTCGTTTTACCCCACCAGTACAATTATTTCAATAATTTATGTTTTCCACTCAAACTTAGAGATTACTTTTCCGTACATACCTAATATCGCTTCTCTGTTAACTCACAAACCGAAATATAACCATCAGCAAATTGAATTGTTAAAATTTTGTTTTTCTCATAGCTTTGTCGTTAATGGGTTAAAATCATATTCCTCGAATGATGAAAATACAGGTCGAACTCGATTGTAATTCGGGATTGGTTAAAAGTACAAATCAAGCTTTAGTATCAAAATACAGATAATTCATTGTTCTTTCAGAAAAATACTATTCAAAAAATTATTCCTATGGACTTTTAAAATGTGTACGTTATAACGAGGGTACGCTACATCGAAGTTTCCCTGTATTGAGGGGAATGCAAAAAATACATAGTCGACTATTTAGTGGCGGTTACCTTTTCGAATTTATGTTGTTCATAATGTAGTCAATTCTCCACGTCAAGCCATTCAGCCATTTTTTAGGGGCGGCCAAATTGAATTTTCAAGCAGTTTTATAATGGCAGTATAATTAAAGGTATGTTCCAAATTTCAGAACAATCAGTGATCAGGAACGGGGTCAAATTTAAATTAATGTGGGGCTATCCTACAAACACTCAAACATACATACAAACAGGGCAAGCTGAATGAAACCATTAAAAAGTAATCAGTTATTTGCGGACTGTGGTCATCTTGGATTTGAATTTTTCATGATCTGCTTTGTTCTACTAGTTGAGCACTTTCATTTGATACCCATATTGATGTGGTTTTGAAAAAAAATATATATATTTGGCGCCACTTTGTGGTGGCGTCCATTTTGGATTTGCATTTTTAAATAAACAACTGTGTTCTACTAGTCAATCCGTTTCATTTGATACAGGTCAGACTCGATTATATACAGACTCGATTATAGGTGATTCGATTATATATTAGGCTGTCAAAAAATTCTGCGGTATTTTTTTTGAATTTTCATTTCTTTATAAAATTAGTTACAATCATCTGTTTTAAGTCAAATATGCGCCGTTTTGTTCGATGAATTGTTCTCAACGAGATGCCAACTTCATAATACCCCTGTTATAGAAGCTCGCTTCCTTATTGGCAAAAAACTCGGATAGCCAATTTTCACAGGCCTCTTTTGTGGCTAACTTCTGACTACCTAGCTCGTTCGCCATGGACAAAAACAGGTGGTAGTCACTTGGTGCAAGGTCCGGACTATACGGCGGATGCAAAAGAACCTCCCATCCGAGCTCCCGGAGCTTCTGGCGCAAAGAAGTGTGTGGTCTGGCGTTGTCCTGATGGAAGACAATGCGGCCTCTGTTTATCAAAGATGGCCTCTTCTTCATGAGTGCTACCTTCAAGCGGTCCAGTTGTTGGCAGTACAGGTCCGAATTGAGCGTTTGGCCATAGGGAAGCAGCTCATAATAGATTATTCCTTGACAATCCCACCAAACACACAGCAGAACCTTCCTGGCCGTTAATGAGGGCTTGGCCACCGTCTGAGCCGCTTCAGCGGGCTTCGACCACGACCGTTTGCGCTTCACGTTGTCGTAAGTGACCCACTTTTCATCGCCAGTCACCATCCACTTCAGAAACGGGTCGATTTTGTTGCGATTCAGCAGCGATTCACATGCGTCGATACGGTCAAAGATGTTTTTTTGCGTCAACGTGTGTGGCAACCATACATCGAGCTTCTTTGTGAATCCAAGCTTCTTCAAATGGTTAATAACGGTTTGATGACTTATCCCCAGCTCTTGGCCGATGCTACGGCTGCTACTATGCCGGTCTTTCTCGGCTAATTCAACGATTTTGTCGCAATTTTCGACGACAGGCCTTCCGGAGCATGGCGCATGTTCGACGACCTCTACACCAGAACGAAAACGTTGAAACCATCGTTGTGCGGTGGAAATGGAAACTGTATCAGGTCCATAAATTGCACAAATTTTATTGGCAGCTTGAGATGCGTTTTTGCCTTTGTCATAGTAGTACTGTAAAATATGTCGGATCTTCCCTTTATTTTGCTCCATATTTGCGACACTATAACTCAAGAAAGACTTAACCAAACAAAACACTGTCAAGGACTATTATAGCGCGCAATAATACCTTTCAAACAAGCTATAGTATGACTCGATATAATGAATACAACTAGAACTACGCGCTTACAACGACACCTCGCGGAAATACCGCAGGACTTTTTTGACAGCCTAATATAATTTTGGACTTGATTATATACCGTTTATGAAAAAAATATTTTGTTTTTATACTTCAAATATGACTTATTTCAAGAAGAAATGTAACATTTCAACGTTAAGGTGAAATTTGAGTGGCTATTACATCTACAGTGGGGTAAAAATAGTGATTTTTTGAAATTTTGCTTGATTTTCTTTATATCGATATTGCAGCCAAATTAAGAAAGATAGAAACTGGGTGTCAAAGAACAAATTGTAGAGCGATTTGAGAGCTTCAATTTAATTGATAGGAACAATAAAAATTAGTACAATTTTTAGGATAAAAGTAATAATAACACATTAAAAATTATTAACTTTAAGTTTTTCACTTCCAAAATGTTATTAAAATACACTAATTTAGATGTTTCACTACTATATCCTATACTAAATTTTCTCATCTTTCAAATGAAGGCAACAGAGTTGTCTTCCGTAGGTACTTTTTAATGTAGAGGCAGCAGAGTCCGAAACAGAAAAAAAAATTCTATAACTCTGTCATTGTTGAAATTCGAACATATGCGTAGAAGGATTTTTTTCATCAAATATGATCGCCTATCACCTCCTGAGAGAATCTGGATAAATTTATTTTTTTCATGTGAGAAAGGTGTTTTCTGACTTTAAGGGGATGAATCAAAATCAAATTCCTCTTTTATATTCAAAAAACAAAAAATACATAAAAAAACGAATAAAAAAAAATTTTTTTTGACTCGATTATCCGGAGAATTCGATTATCCGGAGTGAAAAAAAAATCAATAATCCGGATAATCGAGTCCGACCCGTAATACATTTTTGCAAACGGTAGAGCGTGGATCTAAAGATAGTGCAAAAAAAAAAATCTGAGGGGATGAGAATATTTTGCATTCGATTAACCCTTTCCCGTACAACATCGAGTCTCACTCGTGGGTACTTGCATAACATAAGGCGCTAGAACGCTCAGCAGAGTAGTGAAATCACTTGATGTGTGACGTATTAAATAATACGGGATGGGGTTGATAGTAATTAGTGATGACAAAGACAACTGAAACCGATGAAGAAGAATTTATGATTGTGGAGTTTGAAATTACGAAATGGAGCTAGACTGACTTGGGCAAATGCTGTTAGTTTTGAGTCCTTTTTCAACGCTTTCGTTAGGTTTATTTTACATCTAGCTCTATGTATCGATAAGTGTCATTAAAACGCATTTCCGTTTGTACAAGCATTGTTCTAATGGTAGAGAACACAATTAGAACATCCCCACAGCAGCCGGCATACATTCTGTTGCTTCTCATAGCGAGTCCATAGGGGCCGCTGAGCGCAGAATCCACCACTGTTGCCGGTGTTAGTAACAACACTGTTGAACATTTTTTGTGTGTTTCCAACGCTTCTCTGTCCGGAACTGAGACGACTGAAACTACACGAGAGGAGCTTAAAAACTTATTCTCGCTTCGTATCCGCGTTTTTATGCCACGGCATGATGTTGGTGCTTCCTTGCTGCACTCACACACTGCCAATAATTCACGTATCTTTTGACACTGCTATGTTAACAAGAGAATAAGCATTTGATATCGCTAGCTACTTACTGCTGGTTTGCAGTTTGGGCATTTGTTCATACTGTCGCTTACGCTTGCCGAACCGAGCCGGCTTATACGCGCCGTTTGCTGCATACCATCAAGACCGGCTTACCAACACATTGTAACATTGCACCCTTTCCCCTCACATCCCTCTGGTCCACGCTCGATTTAAGGAACCTTTGACACAGAGGAGGCTTGTCACGGATCGGGTGGCAGAAGTGTGCGTGCCGTTGCGCTAGTTGAATGAACATTAAGCAGTCCCCCAGGTCGCGAATATCTGCACATCCGACACACAAAAAGGGGCTTCTAATTTTAGCATTTTTAGTTCAGTTTTCACGTCGCCTTACCGCGCGTCTAGTTGCGAATCGGTAATGGATTCGATAAGTGCTGAAACGAGAAGCGAAATCGCCGAGAAGCTGTGGATGCGTATGCCCCGGATTAGTCCGGGACCGATAACCAGCTTCGGCATCGACGATTTTATCAGTCTCGTCAGACGCTATCCCATCATTTACAATCGGCTTGATAAGCACAACAAGCAGGAGTATGCCGATACGTGGGATCGGCTGGAAGCCATACTGAAAACGCCGAGTGAGTTTTATGTGGTGCTATCGGTTGCTTGTTTGTTAGACTGATTCGACTTTGTTTCACAGAGAAATTTTTGATGATGAAATGGAAAGGATTGCGGGACAATTTTAGGGTGGAGTTGAAGAAGGAATTCTACTCTCCGCCGGATAATCGCTATGTGTCCAAGTGGGTGCACTATAAGAAGATGTCCTTCCTCAAGGAACAAGTTTTGCTTACATTGGATCAGAGATCGGACAGTGATAACAATGATGAAGTCAACATTATGCAGTTTGTGCAGAGCGTCACGCAGGAGGAACCTACGGATGGGGAGAGACGGAACAGTGAAGAACATGCCTACGCCAACAGCGACATAGATCCTCGTGAATTCATGGCCGTCAAAGAAGAACACGAGGCATCCAACGATGTGGAGTTTAGCTTCAATCACTTCCACGAACCGGAAGAAATTGTCAAAAGGTCGAATAAACTTCCGGAAGTAACGATCACCCCGACCATAGCTACCGCCGCAACGAATCGCCAACAGCCCTGCATATTGCCGGCGCGGGTAGTTCCATCCCGGTCCTGTGGCGCTGCGTATGACGACGATTATCACTTTCTGATGAGCATTCATCCCTACTTGAAACAGTTACCTCTGCCGGTGAAACTGAAGGTGCGTCTCCAGATGCAGCAGTTTTTGTTCAGCGAACTCATGAAGCAACCGATTGCCGATGAAGAAGATTGAAGCGCGAAGCGTGTCTTACTATATTTTTAAGTAATTTGTTCAATTGAATTGAGCACTATTGTAGCTTTGTTGATCTCATAATTTGGATAAATAAATGGTATAAGAATTCAATCTTAGTCGCATGTTGATTCGTATTGTTTTAGGAAAAAACCAAAAGTATCAAATGGTTAGAGGCGAATGAACTATAAAGTTTAAAGCCTCTTAAAAACAAAGAATAGAAAAGAACCAAATGGTAATGTATTTACATCTGTAATCAATAAAAAAATTTCTTGACTGATGAATCGATACATATTGTTCTCTTTGATGAGCGAGGCGTTCCGGAGGGATCCACCCCAAGTCCTTGGCACCTCGGAAACCATGAACGATTCCTGGTTGTGTTCCTGGTTTTCCCTATTACTTGTTCAAGGTTTGCTGTAGCGATCTCTGTTTCGGCGTATTGATGGTATTATAAGTTCCATATCATTTTTGAATTCGTGCATTGCTCGTTGATATGGTCGGATTTGTCTTTGGCTTAGCTCCAATCGGCAGTAAGCATCGAGCCACAGGGTGGCCACAGCGAATCCCTAAAAAAGTCACTTGCGAATGGTGGTCGGTTGGTTTCTCCTTAATCTTTATCTCTTGGATATTTTGTCCACCATTTCCACCATTCGACCATGCACTCCATATCTACAAACCAGTTAGAACAATGGTTTCTTGACAAATTGTTTTACGCTAACGTCCTAGAATGGCCAAATTGTACTTCTATTTAACTGTCTGGTCTTTAGGAGAAATACTCCTGATAGACTGAACCGTTTAAATATATGAACTCGAGAATAGGACTGTTTCTCTACTAAAAATTATGTTTTGTTCGGTTTTTGGGATCTTTGGCCGATCGTTAATTGTACGCTTGATGTCAACACTGCATATCGTACTCAGAAACCCACATCTCGCCGTCTGTGACCCTTAAATTTCATGGAAATGTAAATGAATAATGACTAACTAACAACAGACCTTCAAACGAGTGACTCAGAGATTCATATGGTGCTCAATCATTTATTGAATTTAATCCAAGCTAATCATAATTATTCCTGAAACACGAAAATTTGAAATTTCGCAATCCGATCAAGATCGACCTTTTGCATTCTGCAATCCGTTCGAGATTTAAACCTATTCGACATATGCAGAACAGGCAGCATTGCACAAAACAAATATCATAATAATTAATCGATATTCGTGAAGCTATTCAATATATCAGTAAAGTAGGCACGAAGGGAATTTCAAATAAGGATTTTAATTTTAAGTATAGAAAATAATATTAAATCCGATCCTAAGAAATTTTATAATTTTGCCAGCGATAAGATAATAATTTTCCATCAAGTATGAAATTTGGAGAATACGTTGGATCAAATAATAATGATATTAGTAATCAATTCGCCCGTTTTTTCCAAGGTAACTACACAACAAATAACGTGGTTCGAGATTACGATTATTTTTCGTTTTTACCCGAGTGTGCAAACTCGGTCTCAATCAATAATATTACCGCTAATGAACTTCTTATCGCGCTGGAGGGTCTAGATTCATCTAAAGGTCCCGGGCCGGATGGTATCCCTCCAATGTTGTTGAAAAAGTTGGCATCGGCTTTCGTTCATCCTTTGTCCTTGCTTTTCAATTTATCGCTAAAATTGGCAACATTTCCTTCTGTCTGGAAAAAATCATTCCTACTACCCATATTCAAATCGGGTAACCGTTCTGACATAAATAACTATCGTGGCATCGCCATATTATCTTGTATTCCCAAATTTTTTGAATCTATTGTCAATACTAAAATGTTCAATCAGTTAAAACATTATATTTCACCGAATCAACATGGTTTTTATAAAGGAAGATCCACTGCCACAAATCTGTTAGAATTTGTATCCTATTCTCTTGCGGTAATGGATAGAGGCAACGTTGTCGAGACTCTTTATACAGACTTCAGCAAGGCTTTCGACAGAGTAGATATTCCAATGCTTATTTTCAAGCTCAAACGTATGGGAGTAACTGGAACTTTATTGAAGTGGGCAGAATCTTACCTCACCAATAGAACACAGTTTGTTCGCTTTAGAGGAAAAATCTTTAGTTCAGTGCATGTCACATCCGGAGTTCCACAAGGTTCTCACTTAGGGCCTTTACCTTTCATCCTTTTCGTAAATGATGTGTCACTAGTATTAACTAACCTCAACATTCTAATATATGCTGATGAAATGAAATTGTACATGGAAGTAACCAAATGTAGTGACCTTATGATTTTCCAACTAGAAGTAGATGTTTTATTCGAATGGTGCGTGAAAAGTCTTTTAGATATTAATGTGAAAAAATATAATATTATATCGTATACTCGAAAACATGAAACTTATGACTTCATATGTTCTCTAGGATTTGAAACTGTAGAGAGACGCGTCAAAATTAGATATTTAGGTATAATTCTTGATTCGAAACTTACTTTTGGCGAACATTACAATACAATGATCAATAAAGCAAATAGTATGCTCGGTTTCATAAAAAGGTTTAGTTACAATTTCAGTGATCCATACATAATAAAAACATTGTATATAAGTTTTGTAAGATCTATTTTAGAATATTGTAGTGTTGTATGGGCACCCTATCAAGAACTGCACTCCAATCGAATAGAATCAGTACAAAAACAATTTTTATTATTTGCCCTGAGAAAGATAGGCCGGACAACATATCCCCTTCCCCCATATGAAGCTCGTTGTATGTTAATAAATATTGAAACACTTGAGAAACGCAGAGAAAATGCCACAATTTAATGTTTAATTGACTTAGTTTCAACACAGGATTAGCTCTGAAAACTTACTTAAAAATCTAAATTACTATGCACCAACACGAGCCTTGCGTGCACGGAATTTGTTCAAACCAACTTCATTTCGAACTTTATATGTTATGAATGGTCCACTTAATAGAATGATGAGAACGTACAATAAGTACAGTAATGTAATTGATGTGTATTGTAATTGTAATGTAATGTATGTAATTTGTTGTCTACTATAGTTTGACGAAATAAATAAATAAAGAAATAAAGAAATTATTTTTTGAATGGAAGTTATTAATTGATGTTATTTGAATACCTTAAATACTACGTTTTGACCATTGACCAGATATTTATCGTTACAATATATCACAATATCAGGCACAATTTTGGTTTGATGCTTTCACAAAATGTGTTACTTTGTCACAAGCAACATATATTTGAAACAAAAAATCCATTCATATTTTCATTTTAAAAGCCAGTTTATTCCACCCGAAAATCCATTACCATTTTTACTTCGAAGAAATGCAAGCTCAAAGTCGTCAATCTAAGATTGTGGAACGAGGTTGTCACATTTGCACAACCCGATTGGATTTGACTTGATTGGACTACCGGATAAAACATTGTGCTAATTTCAAATTCGTTCGGATTCCGGAATGAGGTGAATGTTTTTATTTTTATTTTTTGGCAACAAGTCTCGGGGTTTGCCTTCCATGGAAAAGAATAGTGAAGTCATAGACACGCTATAGACGTATTTCGCACTGAGCTGAAGGGTACTATTGCAACATAAGCGTCGCCCGTTAGCATTTTTTGCGACGGTCGAATATAATAAAATGAATCGTTCCATGATGTGCACAGTTTTAAACAGTTAAAATTGAATGAAACATGTTTTATGATAAAATTTGACCGTCTTGACCCTTAATAAGCTATATATTTCCTGAAATTTCAGCTAAAATTTCATCAATAAAATCATTATCATATAAATATTTTTGTCATTCAATTTGTTTATTTATTAAGGCTCATTAGCATTTTGGCACTAACAGAGCCGGATAAAATCGTGTACCCTTTATATGTTTTATCGTATTTATAAATTGTACATCACACAGTAGTCATTCAGGCGTAAGAGTATTTCTTCTGTTCTTCCATTGTTCAGTGAGACCACCGGACAGCGGATACAGTTAATATGATCATCGTTGTGTTATTAACTCTTTAACGGGTACTGGCATCTATATTGCCACCAAAAAAATATTCCTTTCACTGCACTTGGAATATTATTTCAATATTTTACTTAGCCAGAACCTTCTAAAGCTATCTGGCAATACTCAAATTTTTTTTTGGCTGCTGAAAATGTACGATATTAATTTGGGAGTCATTTTTATGTAACAAATCCACGATATTAGAGCGCCGGCAGGAAATTCTGTTCAAATTCGTTGAAGATGCAACAAGTTGAAAAGTTTTTCGCAGTAAACTTACTATTTTGGATCTACTGTGTAAGATCATGCAGTTTTTTCAATAAAATAAATGGTATATTTGACAAAAATTTGAAATTTTTATTTTTTCTCTGAAACTCTATATAAAGAAACAGGGTTTTCGCTGAACTAGAAATATTGTAAATCGCTGAAACAATCGGTATCGCTGCACTAGAAATATCGCTTTGATTTTTGCATAATCGAAGGCGCAAACAAGTGAATTTTCAAGGCAGTGTTTTTGGGGTTAACAAGCAGTGGCAATTGCCACCATAGTTAAAAAAAAATTTAAAGGTAGATATGCTTTATTCCTCATGTAAGGATTATGTTCTCTGAAGTTGGAGGGTTAACGGGCCGTGTAAACTAGGCATCGAATCGTCGTTCTGGCTAAGTAAAATACAGTAGAACCTCGATTATCCGCGAGCGGTTGATCCGCGAAAGTGAGTTCCCTAGTAAATCTATAAACCCTCCCCGAAATTTGTCAGTGAGTGGTAGAGTCTTGCTTTTTTGTTTTGGTCATGGCCTTCACAGTATTTGATCACTGATGTACACGACCTTACAGATTCAATAATTTCTGTATTGATGAGTTTTCATGCTAAAATATATATTTTTCGTGTTTGTACCTCATTTTTAGTCTTGTATTGCATTATCTGCGATTTTCGTTATACGCGATGGCCTAGCCCAACTATTTCGCGGATAATCGGGGTTCTACTGTATTGAAATAATATTCCAAGGGCAGCGTAAAGAATTTTTTTTTGTAGCAATATAGTTGCTAGTAGCCGTTAAAGGGTTAATAGCATAACAGCGCGATGTATCTTGTAGAGCAAAGAGCAGAAGTATGGATGAATCGATCTCCATCGCTGATGATGGTTGCGAGGGATTCAGTTCTTTTATAACAACACAATGATGGTCAATTGAAGGCCCTGAGTTTTGAACTCACGATCGCACAACCAATGTGGTTAGGAAGACCCCCTACTATACACACTATCCGTATAAAATGTGTTACTCAATTACATAGTATACATATTCGGGACGAAAAACATGGTTTACATTTATAATGTTAATTTACAAAAAAAAGTTTCCATCTGAAAATCCCAATGACGTGAACGCGAATCCACTGCGTGAAAAAATCTTTCTGAGTTTATTCTTGAATTTCGTTACATTCTAAAATTGTATACAAATAAATAAATTCGTAGTCCTACGTCAACCAGTGTGGTTGTATCTTGGACATCAACCTCTGTAATTTTTCTCAGAGGCAAACGTTTCGCTGTGCATTTGTTTGAATACGCTATCCAATAACACTATTCTGGCGGTAAAGCTATGTCAAGCGTGATCTACATAAATGAAAATAGATTTAATCGGTAGTGATAACTGCAATTTGTGCGTTTCGACAATATATTCAATCGAGATAGATATCGGGTCGAGCAAGATATAGGAGAAATATTGGTGCGACTTTTTTTTTCGAAAAAAGACGATAGCGATGGCATTAGGGGAAATACTTCTTATTCCAAAATTTCATATTGGAATCGAAGCTGCATCATACAGCTAGGAAATACAAAAAAGCTTAACGTCTCGGGAATAATGCACAGAGATTTGATCCACTCATAAAGGAAAGGCGTGTTTCTCATGTTCTAAGAGGATCCGGACATCTGGTTTACACGAATGGCCACGAATTTCAACTCATGATTGGGATTCGCCAGTAAGCACGACAAATTTATCTCGATGTCTCAAATCCGACAGGTGTGTCTACTATGCTCTTCGAAAGGGTCTCCAAGTAAAATCGTAAAATCTAAACACTGACCATGAAGGAAATAATGAAAAAAAAATCGAACACTTATAACTCGTCTATTTCTTAATAGATCGTAAAGATGTGTGAAAAGACGAGCATTATCTAAACGTGCTAAGTGCTACGTTTTGATTGGTCCAATTTATGCTTCTCAAATTCTACCGACCAAAAGGAGCGAAATACAATTTGAATACATCAATACCACTGCAATAATTATCATAGCTATCCACCGTGCATATTATTCAATACGACAAATAAGTCAACGGTACTATCGAACGCACCTGCTCGCGAGCTGTTATCTGCTTGTAAAAAAGAGAAACATTGTGTCGCAAGCTCCACCCCTGTTGCATACTCTAGCCAGTCAATACAGATAAAATTCGCTGCTCCACACAGAAGCGATCATTTTTTTTCCACCTAGGAAGCAGTGTATATCAGCAACAGAAGCGGTAGCAAAGTAGCAACAACATAGGTTTCAGTAACAGTACAAGCAGCAACAAACAGGTTTCAATTTTTCTGGCATCCAGAGGAGAACAGTGACCTATCGCTTTCTTATTATCGCTTCAACACAAACAGTGATGGTGAGGTTGGTACAGCTGTAGGAACGACTGTGACTGTATTCATTGCACAATGGTCCAGGAAGTGCATTTAAGTGGAAATTAGCATTTAGAGCTCGACAGTTATTTCCTAGACAAAAACTGTCCTAGACAAAGTTGTTACATATGATAGAGCGCTCATTTTTATGTTACCAAAAATAGGGTGACCAAAATTGTAAAATGTAACTTTCTTACCTTTATAGATAGACATAGTTTGACAATGTTGTAGTCCCTGTAATTTGAGGCATCTTTGTAGAACAAAGTTTTTATTCTATCTCTTGATATAATCGATATAGCGCCTTTTTCTAAGTTACGTTAGGGTCACCATGAAAAAAACTGTTTCTTCCTCTGATTTTTATATTTCAAATTCTTCATACGAACTGTCTTCAAAAAACTTTTAGCGCTTACTAATACCAACATTTTGGGATGCAGAACTTGTCAATATCTCAACTTCACTCAAAGTTATTGATATTTGTTCCCAAAAAATACGCTCTCTTCAATAGATTGTCATTCTTTCTGGGAAAAGCACAAACAAAGTGTATTGGCGGCATTTGAAAGAGCATATTTCACTCTACATGATGTGCTATTTTCAAAACTATGTTATTTTTCGTGTTCGAGTAAATTAAAATTTAAATCATGAGTTTTTGGGTAAAAAACCATCAATAACTTTGAGTAGGATTAAGATATTGACAAGTTGAGCATCGCAAAATGTTGGTATTGCTAAGCTCTAAAAGTCGTACGAAGACAGTTTTGATGTAGAATTTGAAATATTAAAGATAAAGCAAAAAAAAAAAACGTTTTTTCATGGTCACCCTAATGCAACTTAGAAAAAAAAGCTCTAAATCGATTATACTGAAAGATAAAAAAAAAGCTTTGTTCAACAAAGTTGTTTGAAATAACTGGTGCTATAATATTGTCGAACTATGTTTATCTCTATCTACAAAGATAAGAAAGTTAGACTTTTTATTTCATCAACAATTTTGGTCACCCTATTTATGATAACATAAAAATGAGCGTTCTATTATATATAACACCTTTGTCGAAGACAGTTTTTGTCTAGGGAATAACTGTCGAGGTCTAAATGCTAATTTCCACTAAAATGCATCTTCTGGACCATTGTGCATTGTTAGAAGAAGCGATGCCTTACGTACATTGGTAATAAAGACACAAATATCGATGTATGACCGGCTTGTTCGCGCGAGAGGAAGAACGAATCCATTATTCAAGCATCTTTTGCTGCCTTCATTAAATTATTGAGTTACTTTAATGCAATTCAATGCAACAGTTCGATGCAATCTAAAGTAATGTCCAAAATAATAAAAATTATATTTTTTCCCATGTGTGTATTTATTTAGACTCTTTTGGCGTTAGCCTCACAGAGCCGAGAGTGATATTTTTAACATTTGAAATTATAAATTATATTAATAATACAAGTTACACGCAGATACACATGGCACCAAAAATAATATTGCTGACCCGATTAACTCATCGCACGAGTGCACCAAAGTACACATTTAGTGCTGAGTTAGGCAAGCGCAATCGATCGTCCGATCGACTTGTCGCCAGGTGTAGGTTTTTGTAGAATAAGCATTTTATTGTAAATTCATTTCGAGCAACAAATAAAGTCAGTTCTGATTTAGACTCCCTTGACAGCAGGTGTGATTCCCTTTTTTAAAAAGAAACTCCACCAGCTGAAATTGTAACTGGCGCCCTCACACGGGACCTTTATATTTGGTAAAAGTATAAGTTCGAGCTGAACGAAGCCACGCTGAGCATCCTGAGGAAGGAACCTTTCATTCCGGACCAAGAGCCGTCCACTGTCAACCAGAGGATTTGAGGGTGAAGGCGCGAAGCAGTGCACCAATTTAAGGAACCTACCCGGAGCAACAAAATAGGACCAAGGACCAAGGCGTTGTCCCGCGACGTTCAATGAGACGTTTCCTGATATTATTGTGAGTACAATAAAAAGAACAGAAAGAAATTAATTTTAAGAAGTGTGAAATCCCAATCATTTAAAAACTAAACTTTAAACGCGACTCGCTTTACTAATTACGAGCGTCTAGACCGGAGCACCTGGGTGCACCCGTAATCGAAACGCTGAATATCACAAAAGTGCTCAACTAACACTAATTAAACAAACTTTAAAAATAGACGAATTGATTAATTCATTAAATTCCCTCCATTTAACAACCACAATGGCAAACCCGATCCCGGATCCCGAACCAATTCCCTCAACCTCAAATTTTTCTCCACGGTTCGTGGTCGATACCTCCTTGTCATTCCACGAGAGAGGCAAAATTCCTGCTATCGTGTCCGATCTGCCAGATTTTGTGGGAAACCCCAGAAATCTATCCCAGTTCATTCTTGATGTGGAAGAAATCTTGGAACTTTTCCAAGACAAACAAGATTCCTTCCAATATTATCTCATTTTAAAAACTATTCGACGAAAAATTAAAGGTGAAGCTAGTGATATTTTGATCACGAACAACACCCCAAATGATTGGAGGAGTATAAAGGAAGTTCTTCGCCTTTATTACTCTGATAAACGTGATCTGATGACATTAGATCACCAACTAAAATCTACTTCCAGATCTCGAGGTGAATCAATCGAATCTTACTACAGCAAGATCACCGAAATTGTAACGCTGATCAGTTCAGCAATTGTCATGGACGAAGCATGGAAAGGCCACGAGTCAACTCTAATAAAACTGTACAATATGATCGCCCTAGACACGTTTATAAGAGGTCTAGGGGAACCTCTTTCGATGTTCTGCAAAAATTTTAAACCAGAAAGCCTCGCAAGAGCATATCACTATTGTATAGACTATCAAAATTTAGACGCAAGAAATGTTCCTTTCAAAGGACATAATTACGCACCGGCTCCTGCTCCCAGATCTAATATTCCGCAACCGCTTCCACCACCACGGCCTTCAAAGCCATTCCAAATAATAAACCAAAGAAACTTTCAACAACCTATGAACCAAAGGAATTTCCAACATCCCACTAATCAAGGAAACTTTCAACAAAAGCCAAATCTTCCTCCCAAGTTAAACTTTCCCAACAAATACAACACCCAACAGCAGAAAGTAGAACCGATGGACGTTGATCAGTCCATACGCTCTAGAATGGTTGATTACGGTAATCGGCAAAAATTTTCTAGGCCCTCATCGGCCTCGATGCAATATCAGTTACCGGAACCAAAACGAGTAGCGCATCAATTAGAAGAATTACCAACAGAAGAAGAATATCTTCTTCAAACTGAAGATGTGAAAACTGATTATGATCAAGAAGAAGTTTCCAACGAATCAGAAGATGAAAACACTGTCAATTTTTTAGAAAGAGACATGAAATGGATGAGCAAATGGTGCGATTAAGAACACAAGTTTCTCCACTACCTTACATAAAAGTGCCCACGACAAGAGGTGAAATTAAACTTCTCGTCGATAGTGGCGCTAACATAAATTTAATCTCTAGAAAATGGGCTTACAATTCTGGAAAAATCGTACATAAAATTCCAAATGAACCAGTAAAGGGTGTAACAGGTAAAGATTACGTTTCCGAAGTAGTTAAATTAGACATTTTTCAACCTATCGTAGACAACAAATTTGAATTTCTAGTCTTCGATTTTCATCCCTTCTTCGATGGTTTAATCGGAACCGAAATAATCTTCAATGAGAGTTTTAACCTCATGACAAATAAAAAAAATTTATATGTTTCAGGAGAAAAACAAAATTTGAAAATTCCTCTATACTTTTATTCCCCAACTCCTTCACAAAGAAGATTAAACAATGTCAACAATTTGAGTACAGTTGTTAGAACATCACATCTAACACCGACTGAAAAACAATCATTGTTTTCCATCATTAATTCATGTCCAGAGGTATTTCACTGCCCTGATAATTCTCTAACATGTACTACGAATGTCGAATGCACTATAAGAACACAAGATGATATACCCGTATATCAGAAATCCTATCTCTATCCAGCAGCTTATAGAGAAGAGGTTGATAAACAGATTTCAAAATTATTAGCTGATGCATTGAGTCGTTTGCAGGTCAACTCATTAACACCGACGCAACACTCTGCCGATGATGATGATAATAATTATATCATCTCAACAGAAGCCCCTTTGAATGCCTTTCGCCTACAAATAATTTTAGAAACAACAGACACAGCACCCGACGTAATAATCACTAACCCCTTTCCCGGTTTCACAAGAATAACGATAAAAAGGACTAGATACGACGAACCAATTTTAACAGCTTTAATGAAAGAATTTTTTGCACCTTCAAAACTGATTGGTTTACACACAACCGAAGCAATCTTAGGCCAACTACAAGAAATTTACAAAAAGTTTTTCAGCCGATCCGGCCTTTTGAAAATTCGATTCACGCAAAACATTCTTCAAGACATAACCGACCCGGACGTACAACAGAGAATAATACAGGAGACACATGAGAGAGCACACCGTGGTATCGACGAAAATAAACAACAAATTTTGAGGAAATATTATTTTCCGAAATTAACTGATAAAATTCGTCAGTATGTGCGTGTTTGCGATCTCTGCAATGAAACCAAATATGACAGACAGCCTCTTGTGATTCCACTTCAAGAAACACCAACACCTAATCTTCCATATGAAATTCTTCACATAGACGTTTTCCAAATCGAATCCAACTACTTTTTATCAAGCCTTGATAAATTTAGTAAGTTTGGACGAATGATCCCCATCAAATCCCGACACGCTGTCCATATTGGTCAAGCAATATGGGAAACAGTAACAACCTTCATAGTCCCAAATGCAATCGTTGTTGACAACGAACGTGCTTTCCAATCACCCGATATTCGTGGAAAATTGATAGATTTAAATGTAAGGGTATACCTAACTCCCAATAGTAAATCCGAAGTAAACGGACCGGTAGAAAGATTTCATTCTACCATCATCGAACTTTACAGAATCCAAAAACAACTAACCCCCCGTCTACCTCCCCGTAACATAATTCACATAGTTGTGGAAAAGTATAATAACACGATCCACTCAGTTACTTTAAAGAAACCTAAAAAAATTCTATTTGGAAAAAGACAAGACTCAGACGTACCAATCGACCCAGATCGACTAGAACAAATTAGACAGAAAATGTACGACGAAACTATAGTAAAAATCAAAGAAGCCCAAACAAAACAATTAGAAAAGTTCAATAAAAATAGAAAATCCGCCCCACAGTTAGAAGTAGGTCAAATGGTTTACACTAAGGATAAAATTATAAAGCCGAAACATAAAAAAATTGTTTAAAAAACCCATGTGCAAGAAAATAACGAAGTCACCTTCAAAAATGAGAGAAACTCCAAATTACACAAAACGAATGTAAAAAATATTAGTTTGAAATCTTAATCTTTCAGGGTTCAAGCTGCGCTTGGAAATATTATTATCAGGAATGTAAATCAAGACCATGTAGCTGTTGTCCATCTAGAAAATTGCAAGATTATAGAGGGCTATAAGAAGATAGTTCATGAGATAAATACCACTTTCATACAACAAACACTACTGGACATAAAAGACCAAGTACTTATTCGACAAGACAATGATAACGAGATAACAACCATACTAAGACGAAAAATCCTCGAACTCGAGAACAACCTGAAACAAATCAAACCCGGACGAATGAAACGCTGGGATGCACTTGGCAGAGCCTGGAAATGGATGTCCGGCTCCCCAGACGCTGACGACCTCAACATTATAAATAAAGATTTAAGTGATATCTCGGACAACAACAACAAACAAATCAATATAAATGACGAACTGTACCAAGGGGTAGATAATATAACGGATAGCATCAACAAATTGATTATTTCTAACGAAAAAACGAATACAGCAATAGATCTTTTGAACATTATAATGAATTTAGACATTCTAAATGAAGAAATCAGTAACATTCACGATGCAATACTACTAGCAAGACTAGAAATAATAAACAGAAAACTGCTCAACTCTAAAGAGATCGATTTGATAGGTCAGATTCTTAGCAAGCAGGGAATCTCCCCAGTACTTTTGGATGAGGCACTCGGCTTTGCGACCACCACCATTGGAACCAACGGAGAGATCATCTTGTACATCATCAACATCCCCCACTTTGGAAACCTAACGTACCAACATCTTAAAATTGAACCCGTAATATCCAACTCGAAACGCATAAAACTGGATGGCAACGAATACCTCTACGGTGACGATAAACTCTACATTAAAACTGATATTTGTCGTAAATTAGGCAATTGGAGCCTATGTAATCTGTCTGATCTTGAAGACGTCCCAGAAAACAGTTGCATTTTTAACATAATATCTGGCAAAAACAGCAGATGCAATTACGAACAAATTTTACATCATCCAATAGTAACCGAAATGAGTCAAACAACTCTGTTATTGAATGAGGTGAATGACACATTACGAAACACTTGTGGAATATCGAACAGAAACCTAACAGGATCATTTTTGATCACTTATCAGAATTGTTCGGTATCAATAAGAAACTATTCGTTCACAAACCAAGTGATCGAAACAATAAACCAACCGATCTACCTACCCTCTATAGGTTTAGAAATCTCTCAGCACCACATCGATTATCCCATGGATATTCATACATTGAACAAGTTGCACCACAAGAATTTGGAACGTTTGGAAAAGCTGCAATTGACATCGGAGACACATCATTGGACACTCATTGGAGGATTAACCTCCTCATCAACAATAATGCTTCTGTTTACTTTTTATGTCTTATTCAGGATCAGACGTCAGTCAGCTACAGTTATCATAACAGAAACCAGAGCAGACGAACCGGAGATGGCTAGCAACAATAAACCTACTTTTTTATTCCAACCCCAGTCGTTAGGAGTCTGACCATTGACCCTTCGGACCGTTGAACCAGGAGGATCAACACTTAGGAGGAGGGCAGTTACACGCAGATACACATGGCACCAAAAATAATATTGCTGACCCGATTAACTCATCGCACGAGTGCACCAAAGTACACATTTAGTGCTGAGTTAGGCAAGCGCAATCGATCGTCCGATCGACTTGTCGCCAGGTGTAGGTTTTTGTAGAATAAGCATTTTATTGTAAATTCATTTCGAGCAACAAATAAAGTCAGTTCTGATTTAGACTCCCTTGACAGCAGGTGTGATTCCCTTTTTTAAAAAGAAACTCCACCAGCTGAAATTGTAACTTACATAACCGATTACTCGCGGTTGATTCTCGGTTGGAATTACAATGTTTTATAGGTTTTTCTGTGCGTAGCCGATGCGGGATACTTTTAATTGGGATGCAGCTGACCATCAATCAGCAACGCCACCCTAGTCTATACCAGGGCTCGGCAAAGTTATATTCAACTGAGGATAGTCAGGGGACTATGAAGCCCTCGGCCTTCGCATTCAATTGGGAATGAGTTTTTGCTTCTTCCAGCAGTTTCCCTGTCAACCTGAATCGACAGTCATTCGGGCGTTTTCGTTGCCTTCTCCTCTACGAGACTCCGAACTCATTTCATTCTTCACCGTCAAATGGACTTCACGGCATATTGAAGTGACTCCCCTCAGACTGAATTAATTTCTCTCTCTCATGTATCATGTATGCATGTATCGAAGTTTCAGTTCGCGGTGAGTAAATAATGGAGCCGCCCATTAATGGTGTAACTACTATTTTGCATCAGAAATCAAGTATTTGTTTCACTTCATATGGACGTCAAATTAAGATTATTTACGCGGGAAATGGGATACATGTCAGGGTGAAGTAGTACTGGTGGATTGAAATCAGGTTGAACGAAGAGGCAAATTTGTATTCATTCACGTCAATTAGAATAACCATTTACTAGAATTGAATTAGCTAGAAATGAATTGGCAAGCGTTAGTAGCGAGGATGACTGATGAACTAGTCATGCTGATGGCGATTGCCGAAGTAGTCCTACTTGAAGCGAAACGACTGAAAGGAGAGTCGATTTTCATGTTTCGTCTTCGAAAATGTTGGACCCTAGTGTACACTCCACATCTAGCGTGGTTCGTCTCGTTGACTCGAGGGATCCAAATCCAAAGAAAATTGATTTGAGTAATTTTCCAAGTAGTTTACTTCATGCAGAAGTCACATTATTATACAGCGTGGTATAAAGGGTGAACACGAAATTATTGCGACACATTCAACAGGGCATAACTTTTTTACCATTGGGTAAAAATCAACCAAATTTTGCACACTTTCTCATTGATGTGTATTGTTTACATGCTGTCAAACTCGAAGTCGTGTTTTTCGATTCAACGAAAATGGAGGTGAACCAACGCGAGTCGGAGAACAAATTCTTTCCAAACACCTGGAATTTCCTGACCTGTCGCACCGGCAGTTGGGAAAAATGTTGAACATTCACCATTCAACCGTCTCCAGAGTGTTGAAGCGGTTCCAGGAGCGGTTGACGTTGGACCACAGCAAAGGAGCTGGAAGAAAACCGGGACCGGAGAACAAAACGACGGTGGGAAAGGTGAAACGGTAGATTAAAGCAAATCCCAACGTCTCAAGCCGTGATTTGGCTAAAAAGATCGGCATGTCGCAGAGCTACGTCCAGAATGCAAAGAAGAGAACTGGACTACATAAATACAAGGTACAGAACTTCCTAAACCGCGATTAACGGCAGCAATCGACGGCTAAAACTCGGGCACGGAAGCTCTATGAGAAGATGCTGATAAAATATGGCTGCTTTGTGATGGACGACGAAACGTATATAAAAGCCGATTTTAAGCAAATTCCGTGGATGGAGTTTTTCACCGGCAAGAGCAAGTTCGATGTGGACGACAAATTTAAGAAGAAGAAAATGTCGCAGTTCGCCTCCAAATATCTCGTTTGGCAAGCCATCTGCTCTTGCGGACTGAGGAGTGAGCTCCGCTATTTTGGCCAGATTTGGCATCATGCCACTATTCTAAAAGTGTGGAGTGGTATGAGGCCAATTCTGTCCATTTTGTTCCAAAGGACATGAACCCGCCAAACTATCCGGAGCTGCGCCCGGTGGAGCAGTACTGGGCAATCTTCTGTAGGAGCATTGTACCACTGCGACCATTAGTTTGATATATCGTAGTGAAACTGGGCAATAATGAAGCGGGAACTTCGAAAGAGCAAGAAGACAGTCAAAGACGAGAAGGACATGGTAAGAAAATGGAAAAAACTGAGAAACTGGTACCGGATGACACTGTAAAGACTTTGATGGAGGGCACCAAGCGAAAATGCGTTCAATTTTACACTCAAGGCTCCATCGATTAACTTTTCTTTTGATTTTTGAAGTAAATATATGTATAAAACTACCCTAAAATTTTGGTTTGATTCTAAACATTATAAGAAAATTGGCATGACATTTTCGGTGTTGCAATAATTTCGTGTTCGCCCTTTACATGGATTTTGGAATGATTGAAATTTTAGTCAAGGTTTTAATGCCCTTAAAAGGGGCTTAGGTCCTCGCGTGAACAATACACAAGCTGGTTATCTGCCGCAATCTGTTTTCTTATTGTTAATTGCACGCACGCAGAGCGTTAACGAACAGATGAAACTTTTGATGCTTTGACAAAGGCCTGTATAAATAGTAAAAACCAACATATTAAAAATCTCGGGGAAGATTAGTCACGCCGTTTATTATATAAGGTTCAGTAGTTTTAACTATGAATATTTATAAAACGTACTTTATTTTGACCATTAAAAATAGACCTTCCCAAATGCTATTTTAAAATACACTCGACAAAAAAAAATAGCGAAACAGAGTGCGAAGTCGGAAATTTTAAGTGATTTTTGACATGCTGTAACTTCGTGAAAAATCAACGCATATCGATGCGATGCGCATCATTTTGAAGCTAACCCTTTGAGGTATTAGAATATTTTACGTACGTATTTTTATCTTAGCGTAAGAACACACTGGACGGCTTCCCCGCGCGGATTTTGCAATGACAGACCGCCGCGGGGCCTCGATAATGGAATGTGAATGAGATAAAACACACAAGGCGGAGCGGGTACGGCCGGTTCTAAAGTCACTGTTGTAAGGTTCCTCATTCTCTGCGGTGGCTCGATGGAGATGATGCGCCGCAACGGTTTTGTGATAGTATTAGTGTTTATGCGGTGCACATGAAGCAAGGTAATAGTTAATGTACTATCGGTGAGCCAATACGTGAAAATCACTCTGCGGTCATGTAGCTGCGGATTCTCGAATACTACCCAAATTATCGAGAAATGCAATATTTCAGACGTGTGCGATCAACTTCTTTCTCCCTCTCGCTCAGGTAAACATCCCTCTTCCGTTTTCCACCATTCTGTCTTTATATACCTCCCCTCTAATCCGCTTACTGTCCAAACAGTTGTACCTTGTACCATAGACTCGTCTTGCATCCGTCTATAAAAATATGATAATGGCCGCTAGTGAAGCCGTCGAAAGCCGCTGAATGTGTTTTTCATCGAGCTCCTGCTGCGACTTGTCATTGCGAGAATCGCGCGGGAGAGCCGTCTAGTGTGTTTCCACGCTTAGTGTGTGTAAGTGTAGTGCGCAACAATATCGAGAGGAAATGAACAATCGATTTTTCTTAGTTTTTTCAAGAATATTCTGGACTAACACAATTTTTTGCTAACCAACTCAATAGCAAATCCAATTTACCGTTCATTCTGAGAGTCGCGAAGGATTTTGTACTTCTGATACGATTTGCGATTAAATGCTCCTCAAATTTACTCCAAACTTTGAAAAACTTTCTAGAAAAAATGGCTTAACGTATCAATATGAAACGTTCACAGATGTTTAGGGAATACACTAGACTAAAAACTTGCCTGGAAACATTAGAACTTACTGGGATATTTGCAGAATTACAGTAAATTTTGAAAAGCACTATAAGAATCCCGTTTTTGGCATTTTTTTAAATCGATGCAAAAATTTAAATATATTTTTTTTTGTCAAAGTAATAAATTATTCTTGTGCAGAATTTATTGTAGTTTTCAAAACTGCCTTTCGGTTTGTGGTTTATTGAATTATTCATTATCAAATACGAAGGGGTAATTAAACGGTTTTATTTAGCTTGCCCTGTAATCTCTTCGTATGTTTGTAACTTTGTAACGTGTTTGTCTGTAGCGCTGACACACAATTATAGAAATTTAACCTCCTTTCTGTTGACCGATTGATCTGAAATTTGGAACACACCTTTATCTCTGTAGTCATTATAAAACTGCGTATTTTATGATCTTGAAAATTCAAGATGGCGGCCGCTACAAAATGGCGGATAACATATTTTCTCAAAACCTCATCGATATGGGTTTTTCAAAACCCCATCAATATGGCTATCAAATGAAAGCGCTTGACTTGTAGAACACAGTTATTTATGGAAAATGCAAATCCAAGATGACTTTTATTTATGAAAAATGCAAATCCAAGATGGCTGCCACTACAAAATGGCGGGCTACATATTTTCTCAAAACCTCATTAATATGGGTATCAAATGAAAGGGCTTGACTAGTAGAACACGGTTATTTATGAAAAATGCAAATCCAAGATGGTTGTCACTACAAAATGGTGGATTACATATTATGTCAAAACCCCGGGTGTTGGCGGAAGTAAAATCCCGTTCACTAATGTTTAATAGCGTGTATTTATCTGCTTCAAAGCTGCGAAAGAATTTTAATAGGTTTTTTTTAACAATTCAGGGTATTCCATTCACATCTAACAATTTAGTGCATTTAGTTCATTTTTGGGGTTAGAAACCGCACAACGTAAATAATTAATTATCGCCACGGAAGTGGGATCTAGAATAATAAATTATATAATAGAATTATAAATAATGTACACTACACTAGGTATTCAACTAGTGTAGTGTACATTATTTATAATTCTATTATATAATTTATTATTCTAGATCCCACTTCCGTTCCGAATTATATAAATTCATACGGTAGTAACAAATCTTTAGGTAGTAATAATAATATTAATCAATTCACTCCGCTCCACTTAACGCCGCGATCAATGTGGTCGATCGTATGATTCAGCCGGATCTGGTCGATTGACAGATCGATCGAGTCTGCGTCACGATCATTCTCCCTGACAGCGGGTAACGTTTCCGTTGAAGCGTCGCTTTTAGGTACCGGGTGACTAGAGCCACCGTCTCTATTGTGGATCGGTAGACTTGCGGCAACAATGGGTATCAAATGAAAGGGGCTTGACTAGTAGAACACAGTTATTCATGAAAAATGCAATATTCTAATGAAACAGATAATGTACTAAAAACTAGGAAACAAAATAAGTAAAAAAACCGTTTAAGTTAAACGGTTTAATTGTGATTAAACATAATAATGTACTAAAAGCTTAAAAATAATTAGGCAAGTAGCAGTTAGCAGTTATCACACCTCTCCTTCATTAGTCTAGGGCATTGATAAGACTAAAATAAAATCGTGGGGCACGTTGGATTTCCATTATCCACAATTAGCGACTTCATCATATGTCACACGATTTTATTTTTGTCTAATCAATGCCCTAGACTAATTAAGGAGAGGTGTGATAACTGCTAACTGCTACTTGCCTAATTATTTTTAAGCTTTTAGTACATTATTTTGTTTAATCACAAGTTACAGCATGTCAAAAATCACTTAAAATTTCCGACTTCGCACTCTGTTCCGCTAATTTTTTTGTCGAGTGTATTTCTTATAATTCTCAGCGCAGAACAAATTATGAAAATAAAAACTGCTGTGCTAATTAATTTTCGAGTGTTTGAATTTTCCTAATTTGTGTTCGAGCACTATCAGCTATGAATATTGAGAAAAATCAAGAATTATCAAGAATTTTAGAGTACTGCATCCGATCCCAATCGGGCAAACAAATTATCAAAATAAATTCCCCAAGACTAATCCAATCCTGATTCAGGAATCATGTGGATGTTCCCATAAATGGTTCGAACACACAGTTTTGCACAAACCCAATTGAACTGAACACACTGTCTCCAACAACACCTCAGAGTATTCTATGTTTCCTTCGCGATGTTTTCCACCGTGCGCATGATCAACAGTGTCATGTACAGCCTCGCACACACAACGATAGCCGGCATCCTGGGAAAGTGCATCCGCATGAGTGTCAGAAGCCATCAGCGTGGGACATTCACCCTATTGCGGTTCACTTTCTTTTTCTCACCTTCCCGCACAGGTGAAAATAAACCGAGAGCGAGCGAGATGGGGCCACTGAGTGCGATGCAGCAGGATGTCACGTCTTCCTCTGTGGCGCAGATCAGCTGACGACGGGAGCAGCTGTGCAGGCGTTGAATGAAAACGGAAAGGAAAAGTGATGCACCAAGGAGCAAGTGAGATAGAGTGAGAGCAGAGGTGGAAAACAGCTGAGCGCCTGACGAGCCCACCACATTTCCACAACCAGTTGACATTCTCTCGATACCGAACTGCTCTCACAGTTTGGTTCGGGAAAAGCGAGTGAATGTATTCCTTCGGTTTGCGGAGAACGATGAACTCTGTCCACTCTTTCGTTGACTTCCTCGACTGAATGAAGTGTATATGCGCGTGGGAGGGCTGGGCAGGTGAGTAGGTGGAATGGAAAACTGCTGATCGGTGAAAAACAGAATGTTTCATCCTCACTCTCTCATGACGCAGCAGCTTCTCGGGTTCTATTTTTTCACACTAAATTGATTTTTCCACCTCGCCGCGCGGACAAAGTTAATTGGATGTTAAAAACAAGAATCGAGAATCGAGAAATAGGAGCGAGAGCAAATACGGCCATCACCCGGTTTTGTTCGGGATTAGTTAGATCGGTGCAAAAGTACTCGAGGTAGTTTTCTTCTCGCGTGGAAAGTTGAACAAACATTGACCGCGGATGTAATTAATTTCATTCTGGTTTGTTATTTCTGGATTCGTATGCTATTGGGACTGTTTTTATTTTTCCCGGCGTTCATTGCGCTTTTCCGATCGGATTAGCGCGGGTTGATTTGACGTCATATTGTCGGGTTGAGTTTTGATAAACACAATTAAAAAATCATTGACGAGTCGGAACAAATGGGTTATATTTATAGAAAGCATTCATTGAACCTAAAATACAATAATAGCAATCACATTCCACAGTATGATTTGTTTTCTTAAATTACCATTGGATGATAAACAGTTCTCATCGTGGCTTATATGCAGCACGTTTCAAGACGTTAGAACCACTCAATTTTATTGAGTTTCCAGCGATACATAAAGCTCGATTGAAATGATGTGTTTAGAGTGGGAAATAGTAACTATCTTCGCCTATAACACTAGCTTTACAATCCTAACTATTTTGGTCCGGCGCGATAAGTTCCAAAAAAAAATCTCAATCGGGTGTTTCACCGCGAGGAGCAAGGAGGAGCATATTTTTGTGAAGTAGTTATATTTTTAAAGGAAGAGTAACGTCTGGTTCTACAGTTTTTTGGTTTTCCTTGAATGCCTCGCGAGAGACCAAAGAAGGTAATCTCTTTTGCATCTTCAGAAGCTTATGTTTGACCGAGTCATTGAAATTCACCACCATATGTATTTCTCCAATACAGTAAAAACAATAAATATGAACCTTGAGTTATGGCATCAATGAGTTAAAAAAATTGCTTCAACGGTTTATGGTTCAAAGGACTAACCTGAATATTGTTTTTTGTTTTTTTTTCCTATTGTTTTTCTCCAACCAGAACATTGCAAGTTCTAACGTAGTTATAGCTACAATGTTCAATCGCTTTGTTCAATCGTATGTCTCATGGTTTAAGATATTACTAGCTGACCCGGCGAACTTCGTCGCGCCCACAATTGATATTGATATTTTTTATACGCAATCTATATTCGCAGTATCTAATTTCTGTATTTGGCATTTAAGCCTGACGCAGACTAAGACACATCGAACCTGATACTGACTTCCAAATCCGTTGCTCCGTTGCTCCGAGTTAAATCGTGAGGAACGGACACCAAATCATTTTTATTTACATAAATTCTTTTATAAGATGTTCACAAACCAACTCTTTCGTTTCGGGGATACACTGATATAACGAATGTTATATCTGAATCCAATAGAGGTACTATAAAAACTTAACTTAAACTATAAAATCACAATTTATCTATTTGTATGTGCAGGACACAAAAGTGATTACCGAAACAATTAGTGGTTGTATAGAAATATTCATCGTTCATGCTTTATCGAGCTCGAATCACTATTCTGCAAAGATTTTTTTTTCTAGTATGTTTTATCATTCTGTTTAAAAAGGCTATAGATTTATTTAAAGGGCTATAGATTTATTGCGGGACTCGTTGTCCCGAATAATCCGTGTTCTACTGTATCAAGTCATATGCGTTATGAAAATCTCATGGTTTTGATAAATATGCTAAAGCATTTCATGATAAAACATTTTAACTTATTATAGACCGACAAAATTTGATGATGAATAAATTTACCATGACCAGTGCTTGGAAATATCTGTATCACATCAATCTTTTCAGCTGAATTTCCGACCAGATTCGATCATTATACCATTGCATTCGGGATTCCGAAAATGAACCAACGCCAAACCTCACAATCACAGCGAGCTCCTCATAGTTGATTCATCCAGTTATGTTCATTCTCTTTTTCGTTCAGTTCTGCGTTCACAGAATGTGAGCAAAAGAAAATATCCCTAGTTTTATCATTCATTGATATTAATATACCAGTTCACTCACTATCAGCATCGTTCTCGGACACTGACGAAACGGATAAATTCGTTGAGGAAGATAACGAAGTACAGAATGCTCATAATAGTAACAATAAATTAAATTGTTCAAGCATGCAAGGTCTCCGTTTCAGTTGAATTGCTTTCATTTTACACTAGCTGACCCGGCAAACTTCGTCCTGCCTAAATTTAGTTTTTTGTAATAAATACCTTCAAACATTCACGTTTTCTTACTATGAGCAAGTTCATGGGTCCAATCGCAGAACTGTTCATTGATTGACCTTCTAATCGACCCCGTTGAATTTACCTTTTACTATAAAATTCCTAGTACTTCTACCAAAACTCATCATTATAATATATCAGATTATTTTCAGACACAATTCTCGTTGTGTCTGATTTTTCAACCACTTACAAATGACATGTTCCTCCGTTACATGGAATAAATGTTTGATACAGGAAATATGATAGAATAAGAAAGACCCCTCACATCTTCTCCCCATATAGAGGGGGAGGAGTGTCTTTTCACCATAGGAACGTTTCGTGCCCCCTAAAACCTTCACATGCCAAATTTGGCTCCATTTGCTTGATTAGTTTTTGAGTTATGCAGAAATTTGTTTTTCATTTTTATGATAGCCCACCCTAAGAAAGAGGGATGAGTGTCGAACCACAATAGAAACTATAATTGCATCCTAAAACCTCTACATGCCACAGTTGGTTTCGTTTACTTGATTAGTTCTCGAGTTATGCAGAAATTTGTGTATCATTTGTATGGAAGCCCCCCTTAGAGAGGGAGGTGGAGTGTCTAACCACCACAGAAACATTTATTGCACTCTAAAACCTCCATATGCCTAATTTGGTTTCATCTGCTTGATTAATTCTCGAGTAATGTAGAAATTTGTGTTTCATTTGTATGGCAGACCCCCCCCCCCTTAGAGAGGGAGGAAGGGTTCTCAAACTAACATGAAAACCTCCCCGGCCCCAAAAACCCATACAAACCATTTTTTTTGTCGATCGGTTTAGTAGTTTCTGAGTCCATAAGAATCAGACATATATATATATATATAGAGTGTGAAGATGCAATTCTTATTCCATTTGTCAGAAATGCTTCAAAAGACCGATGTAAAAAAATACCGTCTTGACTCAAATTTCAAACGTTTAGTTTTTTGAGCCAAATTCCGAACAGACGAACATCAAATGGTGGTGTCCAAGACACGACCGCAATGGGAATATTTCGAGCTTCCTTTTGCAAACAGATCAAACTGTGATATAGGATTAGCGGATGAAATTGCCAACATCCAGCTTTGGCTGACAGAGTTTGCGTTCGCTACCCGGATCGATTCTGCAGAATGCCTGCTCGCCATCAAAGCCTATGCAATCCTTAGCTGTGAGTGTGCATGCAGATCTTGCTCTTTTGTTGGCATTGTTGGGATTTGCGTTGCCCTTTCGGAGTAACTTAAAAAATAACTGAATAAGCAATGCACTGACTCAATGAGAAAATCACACACATATCGGGGTATTGAAAATGAACAGTCACAACATTCCTGACAATTCAATGGTAATGAATAAATGTGAATGAATTCTCATGACTTGAACTTTAAGGAAAGTTCAGATAGCACAGAATGAATATGAATGAACACAGCCATCGAATGAATGACAGCGACATCGACAATCAAAATAAACGCGTTAGACTGTTAAAAATATATTTTCAGTATTACTTAACAAGCTTAATATTTCCAAGCCCTGACCATGACTATAAATATTTGACATAAATTTTGATATTTCAGATATGTAAAAGGATGGATATTTAACAACAGTCAAAATTGCATCAATAACAGAAATAATATTTTTCGGGCTGATAACTCTATCAAAGACATAATAGTTCAATTAAACTGCAGAAGAAAACCAGGAAAACTTTGTTCTTTTTAGAAATTTAGAGATTTAGAGTACACCTTTGGTAGCGTTGATCAGAATTTTCTGTTGGACATAATGCGGCGAACGAATTTTCATAAGAATTGGATCGAACTTCTAGAAAATATAACGCTGGAAGCAAGATAAAAATCTTGATAACTAATACTAATAAGAGTATTCGAAACTCGGTCTGTCAGGGAGATTCCTTAAGTATGCTTCTCATCCTTGTTACATCAAAGTTGTGGTTCACGGAATCAGTTCTTATTATTCCAAATTGAGCAGCAGCAAGAAATTACATCTCAAATTGGATATTTCTTCTGGTCGAACAAGAGTACCTAACCAACACTATAGTACCACCATAGCAGTGTTACGCATTTATGGAATCATATCCCATCAAAATTAGAGATGAAACATGTGTTTCTAATTATTTCCAAGTGAACTGGGCATATTAAAACTGCATGGGCATGGTAACGTTTCCAGAAAAGAGAAAGATTTGTACGACACCTCCTTCTAACTTAGGTTCGTTTTTAAATTCAAAACATAAATTCTTAGATACTAAAACAATTGGAATGTGACTTGATTAAATCATATACCTGTGTTGGGTAATGATTTATTGAGCATAGGAAAGTATTATGAAATTTTGAATTGTCGGCTTCCTATTTACCTAATCTGGATGCTCACACCCACATTTTTTACAAAATTTTCAGAAAATCTCGGCACATAAATTAATACAATTAACAGCCGCATTTCTTAAATGTAAACCAACTATTCGAATGCAATTGAAATTGAATACTCAGTAAGATTTTGGAATTAAAAAATCAGATTATTTTCGGGATTGTGTTGATTTGTTTTAAAAAATTTGGGTAGTTAAGAACAATCATATATTCACTTTCTAAAATGAAATTTTGACACTCGTATCTGAATATCTTCGAATCCACAGGCTCGAAAACGTTACGTAACGTAAACTTGGAATTCTCATCCGGAATATCAGACTTGTTTACGTAAACCCAAAATGACCGTCTTACTTCATCTTCCGAGCTCTTTTAGCCACAATGTTCTATTTCTTCTTTCAGCAAACAATGCTTGTATGATCATGATAATTCCAATTTTGAACGCATCGTTTGTCTATTGGTCGTCCAATAGAGGAATAATCTATTATGAGCCAGGTTTTAGCAGCTCATAGTGGATCACAGCCTTTTTATCCCACCAAACACAGAATATTACTTTGGCACTGTAGATATTCGGCTTCGGTGTTGATGTTCCTGGTTGGTTGGGCTCTACATACGATCTTTTGAGCTTTTTATTGTCATAATGAATACATTTTTCATCCCCGGTAATGATTCGATGCACAAAGACTCACCGTTCCTCATATCTCGTTTTAAATTAGTATGGAACATAATTTCCTTGCTTTTGAATGTATCCTTCGGCTCTTAGTTGTTTAGAAAAGCTTGTCGCGTTACTTCCAATTATTCTGCCAAACTTGTCTTCAAACTTTTTCGGTTGACCCGAATACTTTCTGTCTTCAACATTCGCTACAAATTCTGTCGGACGGTGCAGAGTTATCATAAACTTCCACAAACATTCGATGCGCTTCATCTGTACCTTCCAATGGATACAAAAAATCAAAACTTCCGGCAAACGAAGCTCTACAATTTCAACGTGGTAAAAATTTAACATGTTGTGCAAAACTCGAGGATTTGTAAGCAACATTTGGGTGACAGATGACGACACTTCACGATTTAGCATAAATCAGCGGTCGCCATTGGCTGTTTATTGCATCTTGGGCCATCTTGTGGAAACGAAACGAATTAAGTTGCACACCCAATACATGGATATTGAATGGATTTCAGTGTCGGTCTCGACAGTGAGGAATTAACAGTGCATGTTGAATCGACATTCCGTCCAAATTGTTTGTTAAATAGTAAGATGTCGTAACCTCAGTCATAGTGTCTAGTAGCAGTCTGCTTTTAATAATATTTCACAAACATGATTTTAATTATATTGAATTGGTCATAAACCGCGAAAGGTTAGTCCTAGGATAAAATATTATGCATAGTTTTTCATATTGAATCGCATGTATATTATATTTTTCATGTTACTTTTCTTATATTTTTACGATTTAACAGAGCATTGAAATTTTATAAATTTTCAAAAATTCGTATTTCCATTTTAGCTAGTTCGACATGGCAACAATATACGTCAAACTTTGTTAAATCAGAAGAGTCGTGCAATAAAAGTATGTAAAAAAATATCGAAGGGGGTGTTTTGAGATATAAAAGCCTTTAATAATAATTTTATTTTTGAGTAACAGTTTTTTAAAGTGCATTGAAAATGTTATTATTCCTAAATAGTAAAATGATTTTCTAACACATTTGTTGAACATCATATTTCAATCAGACATCTGGATTTTGAGTTAAGATTTTTTGAAAAAAAGTTCAATGGTATTGCATACGCCCTTCTAAAAAATCAGTCGTAATGTAATTGGTCATATAATAATTAAAATTGTTATTTTAAATAGTTTCCATCAGAAGTGCCAAGTTTCGATTTTTGATCGAAGAGGGTCAGATCAGCGGTTAGCTGATTTGGCGTGGAATTGCTCATGGAACACTAGTATACAGTAGCAGCATTAGCAGTCAAACTGTATACCATTGCACCAGTATTCTAATAAAAATATATAAAAACTATCAAAGAGGAGGTGTTTGGTTAAATGTATGAAAATGTAAAAAAAAATATTGAATTCGAATTTCGAGTAAGTATTCTCAGTGTAAATATTCTTTTGTAGCGCCCTTATTTAATTTATAAGTCCCGCTTATGTCGAACCGGCCCCACTTTAGTTTAGTTTATTCGTCAAATTTCCAGGGGCAAGTTCAACATAGCGGTTTTGATTGTACAACGGGGGTTCGCGCAGAGTCAGCACCACGGAAACGTGTGCGTACGATTCTAGCGCGACCCGAAAAATTAAGTTAGTAAATAAGAAATTGTAATTGTAAACATAAGATGAAATAAAAAGTACTGAGCCAGTCGGGCCAGGAGCAGTATGCTTAGTATGCTGGATAATATTATACCGCTTTTGTCTTTTTAATGACAGGTGACAAAACTAGTGCTACAAGTTTAATTTTTAATTTTTCCAAGAAATTTCCAGAAACTTCGTCGTATTTAGTCAGAATGCAGACTGCCTTAAATTTTAAGCTATGATTCTTGACGTAGGGTTACGTCTCTCAATAAAGGATCCAAATCAGACAACAGGTGATGTTTTTATGAAATAATTTTAAAATTAATAACAATTTTCAATACAAACGAATTTTAATAATTTGCATACCAATCGAAACGGTAAAACGCTAGAATTTGTTGTTCAATATTTTATACATTAGGTAAACGGATTCCCATTTTTCTATACTGTGAATTCCTGTGTCGTTAATAACGAGCAATTAATGTATTAGGGAGATTAAATGCCGATAAAATTCTTTCCAAATGCTGATTACACATAGAGGTTTCACTCGATACAAAGGAATAACGGAGAATGACGCCAACAGCAGTGCAAGTTTGTTCGGTGGAGGCACCTCATCGCATATCATACCGTCTGGTGAAGAGCGCTTCTGTATTTTTGCAGCACACATCACACGTTGTTTTTTCCATATATTGTAATTTGATGGGATCATCTTACAAGATGTATCAATATCACTATTGCATGTAGAACGAAATCCAAGCCTAACCATTGGAGATCCTTTATGTATCTTTATGTTCTAGATTTCCTTCCGCAGATTGAACGTCCAAAAAATGAAGATTGATTTGGCAAAAAATGGGAGGAAATAGAAAATAGACGCTCAAATTGTTGAAAACAAGACACATGCAGCAAGATTTAATCAAAATGGACCATGCAAAAAATATGTTTTATCAATACATGGTGGATTAGATTTGATTATGTTTCCAATTTTTTTCCACTGTATAAAATCGAATTAAAAAACTTTTTTAAATATTATTTTTTATAGATATATAGTTATGGACATCGCCATCACCTTATGAATGAAACGTACACAACATGTGGGCTCTTCTCCTGTTTCAACCCGACAACAGCACCAACGACGAAGAAGCCAACGTGGTATTCCTGGCAACAGCGTGCACAATCTTGCTGACAGCGAAACGGATGCGGTTTCCCTGGCTCAGCAGGACAGTTGACATCGCACACCGACGGACGGAATCCCTGGCGCAGCAATTGGACGGATGTGCCCTGTTAGCAAGTTAGATAGTAAGAGTGGTAGGAATTAGTCGGTTAGAATTCAATTCCCAGACCGACAAGACGTCGATAGTGCATACCCAAAAAAAAAAGTGAAAAAAAGTTTTTTTTTAATCCCTCGATAAACCTAACTACATATTTTTTTAATATAAACGAAGACATAAATTTTTGATCCATTCTCCTCAGAAAATATCTTCCTCATACAAAAAAAATACATGTTCGGAATCTTTGAGGAGGTGATGGAGAAGAAAATTTTATTGAAATTCATCGATTTTTCTACATAGCCTCTCTCTTTTGGTCATAACTTAGCGACAAACACATTCCCAGCTGTATTTGACAATGTGGAAGATAGATCAGAACCTCATCTATCGGATTCTACAGTAAACTCTTTTTTTTCAGTTAAGCTCTTCAAATCACTCATACTGCTTGTAAGCTGCATTTACTATTCGTATGATCACATCACATCACATCACCCCTCATGGGTTCTTGACAGCGTTTTGTTTTGGTAAACAAGAAGACAAGTCCAGAATCTGAAGCCCCTATCCATTAAACCATGCCCTGACCTTCTGGATTTTATGAGTTGATACCAAATTAACCAATTATCACATTGTTTTTGATGCAAAAACAACAGTAAATGATTCTGAAGTGCTTCATTGCACTTCTGACTGTACATTCGTGTTGATGAAAAGCTATCTGAACCAGACCTTTTTGAAAATATTTCCCTCAAACCATCAAACTGCCGCCTGCAAAGTTACAAGTTGAAAAATTACATGACACGTTCCTTAAGTCCTTCTAGTATGAACTTTCTTTTATCCAAGTTGAATTTCTTTTCATCAGACAAGATCTCTTGAAATAGTGAAACTCATGCAATTAGCTGCCACATTAGTTTTTGGATCCACAGTTTTGGAGATGCAATTTTTATGGTTTGGGGAGATTTTTCTCAAAAATGCCTGGTTCAGATAGCTTATTATCAACACGAATAAACAGTCAGAAATGCAACGAAGTACTTCAGAATCATTTACTGCCGTTTTTGCATCAAAAACAATGTGATAATTGGTTAATTTGGCATCAATTCATGAGATTCAGAAAGTCAGGGCATGGTTTGATGAATAGGAGCTTCAAAACTTATGGGGAGTGATCGTACGAATAATAGATGCAGCTTATTAGCAGTATGAATGATTTGAAGAGCTTAAACGAGCAGTATCTTCTGCGTAGAGCGAAATACACATTACAACATGGCGCAGCTGGATCGAAACCACCCCGAATGGGATATTTGATCCGATTGAGAACTAAAGATGACCTACGAATTAGTAACTTATTGTAATTCATGTGAAATTGACGTTATTTTTGTATATGAGTGAGAGTTTTTCCATCTGGTTCTATAGTGATGAAACACTGGAATTTTAGTTTTTTGAATGTTTCGCGTCTGAACACAACAATAAAACTCAAGTGGTCAGGATTTCAAATGAAGTTATTATATCCTACATCATATACTGCAATTCAACCGACTTATTACATATCTATGGAAATTCAAAAAAATGGAGCTGTTCTACAGGGTCTTTCAGATTAAACGCTCACGCAACAAATTTTAATAACTTCTACAAAAGTGAACCGATTTTGTTCTTTCAAAAAACGAAAATAAATCTCATTTTAGGACATTTTCGATGTGACCACCCCTTTTTTCGATAACGCATTTTAAACGGTGAACAATATTCTTCATGCACAACTCTAACATTACGACTTCGATGGTGTTGAAAATCCAAATTATTTCTTCTTTAAGTTCCTCCAAATTTTGTGGCTTATTAACATAGCAACTTTGGGGGTCTCCGTAGCCATTTGGTTACGCGATCGATCGTGGGTTCAAACTCAGGGCCCTCAATTGATCATCTTTGTGTTATTATAGAATAACTACGTCCACGCAACAATTATTAGCGATGGAGAACGATCCACGGTCAAAATAAGATCGATTCATCCATACAACTGCTCTGCTCTGCAAGAAACATCGGGCTGCTGTTCTATAAATAACCCAACAATGTTCAATATCATCTGTCTCTGCTGTCCGGTTCTGAACAAAGGAAGAACAGAAAGAATACCCTTACGCCTAAATGGCTACTACAGTGTAATTTACCATAATTTTTTTTTGCCCCATTTATTTATTTCAGGCTCATTGGCATTTTAGCTGTAACAGAGCCGAATTTTAATCGTGTACATGTCACATATTTATCATATCTATGATTAGCACATTACACAGTTGCCATTTTTCGGCGTTAGAATATTCCCTTCTATACCATTCCATATGGTACACACATGTACACAGTAGCAGCCATTTAGGCGTAAGAGTTTTCTATCTGTTCTTCCATTATTCAGTTAGACCGGACAGCGGAGACAGTTGATTGATCATTGTTGAGTTATTTATAGAACAGCAGCCCAATGTGTCCTGGCAGAGCAGAGCAGTTGTATGGATGAATCGATCATATTTCGACCGTGGATCGATCTCCATCGCTGATGATTGTTGCGTGGACGTAGTTATTCTGTAACAACACAAAGATGGTCAATGAGGGCCCTGAGTTTCGAACTCACGATCGATCGCTTACTAAGCGAACGCGCGACCAATGTGGCTACGGAGGCCCCCAATTTACCATAATGTAATGGAAAAGAAAACTTAACGCCATTTTCTACTACTAACTACTGTGTAATTTACAATTTATAGAAACATAAACATATGTACATGTATACGATTAAAACCCAGCTCTGTTACAGCTGAAATGCAAATGAGCCTAATAAATAGATAAAATGGGATAAAAAAACAGCAACGATCCTTCAGTACGACGTACGACTTCGACGACGAGAAATGTTGAAATGCTTACCATAAGAGGACAAAGTTTCATTAAGGCTTCGGTTGCTCGAGTAATACGATTTCACTAAAAATACACGTTGTTGTAAATTTTACATCTTGACACTAAAAACCATTCGATCAGACTGAACGAGTAGCCGAATATTATCGTCTTGAAGTGGGGAATGCAATGTTACCATCGACGGAGCGAAACAAAATTTTTATAAGGAGCTATTCGATTTTTTTTTGCATGAGCGTTTAATCTGAAAGACCCTGTATAATTATGAAACGCAGTGTAGTAATATACAGGGTCTTTGATGCTGATTTCAAAACGTATCTTTCGATCACATCAAAGATCGACATATTTAGCGTTCCTCGAAACTATGCTGGTGCGTAAA
This sequence comes from Toxorhynchites rutilus septentrionalis, assembly GCF_029784135.1. NCBI lineage: Eukaryota > Metazoa > Arthropoda > Insecta > Diptera > Culicidae > Toxorhynchites > Toxorhynchites rutilus. The sequence goes on from NC_073745.1 coordinate 42,465,875, forward strand.
ACTTGTTTCGCCTGGCCATTTGACAGATGTGAAAAACAGGAAAACGGAATCAATTGAGTTGGAAAATTTCAGTTTGATGTTTATACATATTTATATATATTTATACATATCTCACTAAAACGCATTTCTTTCGCTTCGGCCTTTAGTTTGGATTTCGAGAAGATTAATTTATTCACAGTGTACACAGTGTTATCTTGAACAAAAAATTAAGGCTACTCTAATACATTTGAACAAGTCTGACATGTAGTATTGCCGTACATGCGTACAGATTCATCTGGAAAGGTACAGAGTTTTTCGTTATTTTTGGTACATATTCTTTACTGTACAGAGTACAGATTTTCGTCAAAAAGTACAGATTGGTACAGGTTTTTATTTACATTCGAACAAAGCAACATTAAGTTACATGACGACTTTTACGCCGCAGTATCGCTTGGTGCAGCAGCTTGAAACTTTTAATAAATGATGGTATGAAAGATAAATTCAGAAAAACTATGTATAAGCATCATCAAACACACGAATGACGGTTAAAATGCAGATGTGATATTTGTAGTAAATAAATGAGTATTTTTTATGCTAATAAAATGGATTTTTCTGTACAACGAATATTTTCGATGGCACAGATTTTTGGAAGAAATAGTACAGATGAGTAAGATTTTTAACCCCTCTAGTACATATTAAAATGTGGCAACACTGCTGACATGTTTCTTGGATCCATAGTTTATATTCACAGAATATATTTTACCATTTTTATGAAAAAATATAAGTTGCTAGTCAATGTAAAATTTCGATCAATCATTGTTCGATCATCTTCCGGATCAAATAACTGTGGCATATTAACCCCGTCTTCAAAACAGATCTGCGGTTTTCCTTCATCTAGCTTTTTCTTGTCTTTTTTTTTAATGTAGTAAAATACAACTGGGCTCGTCCGGGAATTGAACCCGGGACCTCTCGCACCCGAAGCGAGAATCATACCCCTAGACCAACGAGCCGGTCTCTGCAGGGTCCGCATCATCCGCGGCCTGACTCGTACCCACGTGACCGTTACAGTAATTCATTAAAGCGGTAACCATTTTCGACAGAATTTCCGAAACAAATTACGCTTGGCATAAATAAAGCAGATTAGAGGAATCCTCTTCCGCTGGAGTGTACCGAGTCTTCTCCGAAGCTATTTTTCCAGGCCTACATTTTCCCATTACTACAGCATTTCTTCCTGCGAAATCGGCACCCACATTTCCTGATGTAAGCGCACATACACTCTCAGTCATTCTAATGAAAATGAAAGCCTGAACGCGCGAACAGAAAGAGGGCAAATTTGTGTGTCTTTTTTATTCTATCCTCAGAAAAAAAAATCTCGACACAGAGATGCGCGATCCCTAATAGGAGTTTGAGAAAAGCGGCATCATTTTTATTTTATTTATGATTAAAATGACGCTCCGTCGAACGGCTCATATTTTATGCGGTTAATTCTCTGCGCCTGACAAGGAGAAGATGAATGATGTGCCGCCCCCGTTCCGGCGGCTGAGTTTCGCAATATACAGTACCAATGTTCCCCATTCACAGTGCGGAGTAAATGACGGCAGGTAACACGGCCGTAAAAGTTGCTTTATCGAAGTGCTTGGTAATTTAAGAGCGTACGAAATCGTTTGGAGTCGGAACCGCCGAGAAGCAAATGAGCAGTAGCGAAGCGTGGCAGCGGATATCCGTTTGAGGTTTAAAAAATTTGGCACCACGGAGCGCTCTCGGAGGTGGGTTATTTTTTTTGCCAAATAGAATCACCACCCCACAAAAAGGCACCCAAGAAATTATCTCGTATAAATTGTTTGCCGTTCTTTTTCAACCCCCATTCCGAATGTATTTCAAGTTTCAACTCGAAATGACTTTGAAAATGTACTGTGCCCGAATAAATCACCTTCATCATTGAGTTTGGAAAGAGTGCTCAATCGTTAGGCTGGCAAGATTAGAGAAGTGGAAAGTTTTTAGGCTGGCTTGTCCCTCAGTTTTCCTCGAAGGCAAATGCGGGTTTTGTCGGGGAGAAAAGAAGCATAACACGGACAAATCGAGTGTGTATGTTATCTGCTGTGAAAATTTCCAAGAAGGAAATTCATCATCCAGTCCCAGAGATCCTTCTCTTTTGTACCGGCGGAAAGTTGACGTACAAAAGAGCAACTTTTTTCCAAGATTTTTCATGCTTTTGTTTTTCGGAGGGACACGAAATCAATGGACTTTGCACGAAGGGCCCTTAACTCCAATTGGAATCAAACGGAACATAATTAAGTTTGTGATTTAATGAAAGATAAAACGGAATATTTCCTGTTTCCGCCCAGGGCTAGGAGGCTACGGGAGTGCTATTCCCAACGACGAAAACAGAACGATATATATTTTAATAGTAGATTAAATTATTAACGCCATCCTGGCAAATCAAACTAATATAACACTCTATATGCAAACGCTCGCGTTTTCCGCGCGTCGGCTTCCGTTATCGATCCGTTCTGGATTCAGTTCACGTAACCACCCGAGCCGTTTACATTTTAGATTCAATTTTCCCCTAATCGGCCCCGCCGCAGCTGTTGGCTCGATCAACGACCCATTTACCATGTCTAGCTCCGTTTCACACCCATCCATCTAATGAGATCAAGATAAAGATGAGATTTCACGCAAATGAAATCTGGTGTAAATAGTGTTTTAGTGAGTGTCTCAGTGGCGGTAACAATTTGAGATAGGTGGAGGAATAAAAGAACAACAAATCACGACGTCACCGATAAGACGCTGCCCCAGAACACGAGTGTGTTCCCCCCTCCCGACGGAGCAATCCGATACGGGATGTCACCTTCAAAAGAACCCCTCGCCGCGCTTGAGCACCAGTAGAAACCAACCCCGACAACACATGCCACCAGTCGGTTGTGGCGGAAGTGTGAAGTGTACACGCGAAAAATATGGAGCAATCCCATGTCAAATCAACAGCGGCCGGTTGATCCGACTTTCTACGATTTTTTTCGGAACTTGGTACTTGAGCTTGAGTTTGGGTAGACTATACACTTCGTACTTGCTCTCCGTGATTGACCTGAACCAGCGAAATTGCAAAAAGAACACACTGAATGATTCTTGGGCGTAGCAAACCATTTTCATTGTGCAAGTTTCAGTTATCCGAGCTTTAAATAGTCAATAACGACGCCGGCCACGTCCTAACAGTCACACAAAAGAAGGGAAGGAATGTTAGTATGATATTCGCGGTCCGAGGGGTCGCCTCTATAGCGCGGTTCCCTAGCGATGCTCATGGAAGGGATAGTTCTTTGTATGGTGAGATAAGAATCCGAGTTCACCGAGTTCAAATTATGTAAACTCAAACTATTAATCTCCCATCGAACCGAAATTCCGAATATCATATGTTACTACAGGTGACAGAAATCAAAATCTGTGAAATAATTAGACCGGTTTATATACATTTTTTTTTGTTTATTGCACGTAATTTTTATCCATAACCAATCGCGACAGCAGTGAATTATCTGTGGGAAACCTGAGAAGGACGAGAGAAACTCAAAGGAACAAACGTTATGCATAGCGCGTACGCTTCGTAAAAATCTAATCGTAACGGCGGAGAGCTATCTCTGGGAAAACTGAGAAGGTACTTCTCTAAACTTCTCTAAAACTACTCAACCGGTGATATATTCCGTTAGTAATCGCGCGTACTTTGTTTCGAACTTCAATCGCGACGGAGGAGTCATCTTTTGGAAACCTGAGAAAGTAACCGAGAGAACTCCCTTAAAGTCAATCGTCCCGGCGATATATTCCGTTGACTGAAGCGCGTTTTCTGTATCGAACCTCGATCGCGATGGCAGAGAGTTATATTTTGAAAACCTGAGAGAGTAACGGAGAGAAACCTCCTTTAGAAACAATCGTTCCAGCGATATGTTCTGTTATTCATCGCGCGTACGCTTTATAGAACCGTCTTTCATCCATTCCTTCGTTTACGAAATAGCCATGGATAGAAGCTATTACAATCATCCTCCTTAGGGGCTTTCGGGGCTTAGGGGCTTGTAAATGCTCTATAGAATGATTGTTGTGTTAACGGTTTCGGATTTGGAATGATATTTCTACAATTTTGTTCATTTTTCACATGCAAAAG